>NC_139653.1:53989300-54031800 GCF_951799395.1 Argentina silus | reverse complement strand
GACCTCCCTACGTTACGAACCCCTTTCACTCCAGAGTTGCCTTCAGCAGGGAAGGTGGGGAGGGAGGGAGCGAGCGCAGCCCCCCCCCCCCTCAAATTAAAACCAGCTTTCCGCTTTGCACAGGAGAGAAAAGCATGGCCAAAAATGGCCAGTTTGGATCAGACTGATACCCACGGGGGAAGACACAGGTTCTTTCCTTTCCTTTTCCCCTACTGAGGTAGGCTAGTGCATGGGCATATGGTGTGTTAACTCATCTAGAGTCACAGGTGAATAAAGTCGACCAAACTGTCGACATCCCAGAGTGCCAAGGGTGACTTTATTCACCAGAATAAATGATGATGGTTCATTTTGTAGCCAATCAGAGTGTTGTTGCTAGGTAAACACCACATAGAACACTTGGAACTCTGGGTGGTGAGAGTTCTAGAACTCTTTGGTAGCTGGTGGGTTAACATTTGAAGGTCTCGGTCAATACGTATCTAATGTCACTATTCTCTGTAGTCTGACTAAATCTGGAGAAACGGTTCTAGGCCTACAACATTCAATAACCTTGTATGAGAACTCATACAATAGTTACATCAATATGATGGACACCTCCATTATTTAATAACTTAAACACACAGCCAAAGACCTTATCATCACATGTCCACTTTTATGATCATCATTGGCTGAAAACTTACATTTAGATAAGTAGTTACACCAAGCAGGCTGTATACAATCCGTGTACATTAAGGCCAGCGTCAACTTGAGATGATGTGATAAAATTTCAGAATCACAGAAGTGTGCCATGTTAACTTGTGTGATTTGCTCGATCAATCTCATACTCGTGATAACAGCACTTTGGTGCGTCTCCATCTCGCATCCCTGCACTCAGGACTTGTTACAACACAACACGGTCACGAAAACAGCAACTACAAGAACTTAGTTTTAGGCAGCTGAGAAGACTTATGCAGCTATTTAGGCTACTCACTCAGGACCAGGTTATTCACGATGGCTTCCAGATGTTCATTTAAATATTCAAAGACACAGAGCAGCAATAATGGGAATAAAGTTATCTAGATAACAATGTAAGCCGAAATGGAAAGACATGGCGACTTTGTACTATCAATCTGAGACACAAATGTTGCCGATCATCACGACTTTTCTAACTAGCTACATTGTTGCAAGGTCTCTGAAACGGAAGCGATAGCAAGGACCGCTCAGTAACGCGTTAGCTAACTTTCATTGTGTAGCGAGAGAATTGATTTACAAAACAATCTGACCTGGAAAAGATCCCCACATTAAACAAATCAAAGCTTGAGCTAATTCGACAGACATCATACGAAGCTTGGTGGCTAGTTTGCTATGGCTAATGGTGGAATTACCGAGTGAAGTTGGCGAGCAAAAGTAACGTTAGCCAGCTACGTAGCTAACTTGGTTAGCTTGCTAGCTAAATAGCTTATTGGCTAGCTAACGTTCGTGTTTGCGTGTACAAAACAATGTATCTCGCAAATAAGAGCCTTTATTTTAAACCAGTAATACATGTGTTTGTAAATAGCTATGAACGTATTGCACAACTTAAGCAAATGTCCTAAAGAAAACAAACTAGCTACATTTTCTTCTATTTCTTTGCAGATAAACAAACTTTTTTCCACGACAGCAGCCAAACTTGGGGCACACATAGTTCGCAGGTTCGGCTGTGTGATCTAGCCTAGCTATTTTCTGCTCATTTCTGCTCACCTTTTTCTCCCGTAGATGTGGCGGTTACTTGGTTGGCTTTCGCGAATGTCTCCAAACTTCGTCTTGGAGTGGCAAAAATAGATGTTTATTCACGAAAAAAATGTAAACGTACGACCTGCTCCCGTCGCTCCCAGTTCAGGCTGTGGCCGTGTGTCATCTGATGAAGCGCATATCAGCCTGGAGAGGGACGAGATCATTCCAGACCAAAACCTTCCAATCATGACAGCGAGTATGAAACCATTGGGGGAGCAAAGGAGGTACCTCTGTGTCGCCACCTGGCGTGGACGCAAAGACAATGCAGGTTATGTCTGGGATATTAGTTTTACTGAGGGAGAGCAATTTTAATGGTCATTTTTATTTTTTCAGAGACAGTAGGGAAAGACAGGAAGTAAGGAGGAGAGGGTGTGTCAGCAGGGCCATGGTACCCCAGGCCATGGTACTGGTACCACTGGATCATCCCAGGCCATGGTACTGGTACCACTGGACCACCCCAGGCCATGGTACTGGTGCTAGACCACTGGACCACCCCAGGCCATGGTACTGGTACTAGACCACTGGGCCATTGCAGGCCATGGTACTGGTACCACTGGACCACTCCAGGCCATGGTATTGGTACCACTGGACCACTCCAGGCCATGGTACTGGTACCACTGGGCCACCCCAGGCCACACAACAGGTTAGGATATTAGTGTAAACCATTGACACACAGCACACAAACTTATCTCACACAGAACTGCTACATTAAAATGAGAAAGTACAGTATTTGTGTTGTGAAATTAAATGTTTATTGACATATTTTGGATATTCATACCATCCTAGAGTTCCAAAGATATCAGCAGCTTCTCAACAATGACGCTGATAGAATAGGCATACTTGTGTTTGTAAAACAGTCATTATTTTGACTCCTGGTCTTTGCTGAACACTAAGGTCACGTTAAGGTCACGTTAAGGTCATGGTTGTGAAAAGAACATGCATAAATGAAGGCCATCCTCTAACAATCTGTCCGTTCCAGGAAGTCAGAAACAGGAAGGAACAAACAATCAAGCCCTTTCTTCTTAACGGACACACACACATTAATCTCATACAGTGACATATAGTTATGACAGAACACTAATACTTAAATGTCCTATCTTCAAGGTATTTGCTTTAATCATATAACTATGCTTTGATATATATTAGCAATTCAATGGTGGGATTCATTTGACTAAAAGTCTTGAGGAATTTCTTTTCCTATTTTAATATTCAAGGTCTCGCATTCGTTAGTAGTGGCAGAGTGGGGCATTAGATCAACGGGGGACTCCCAAGGAGACCAGTGGTCTACATAAAAAGACCTGGTTACACATGCAGCAAGACTGTGAAACATAAGCCATGTGTAATTGATAATATGCAATAAAAACCCCCGCCAACAATCCTATTCTTCCAACACAGTCCATGCCAGGAAAACAATGTTGAGGGTACAGAGCTACCCAAGGCCGTGTTGCAGTTAGTGCTTTAAAACAAATGAAAGTTTAAATTAGTACAGTAAATAAATAATTGGTTCAAAAAGTTAGAAAATGTGTGTTCTAAGAAAACACTACTCCAGATAAATACTTTCCCTATCCCAAAACACAGAACATGGAAGAATAAGCAATCCCTTTTACCAAGCTTTTACACAGTTTGATATAAATCTAGCAGACTCACAAGTGTTTAACAAACATCAGTGCAGACACAACAATGTGTGGATCCACATCTGGAAAACCACTCAGAAGCCTTAAACTGAAATGTAAAAGGATTGTGTTCCTCCAGCATCAGGGCAGCGTACACCTGTATCACAAGACTGCTAAAACAGGACTGCCCTGGAGGAAGGGAAGAGAATAGAGTGAAGAGATGGTGTCTCTCTATACAGGGGACTGAGATGCACCAGAGAGATGTCTTGCCTATAATGGAATGAATGTGAGAAGATATAAACTTGTAATCATGTTTTCACTATAGTAAAGAGATGCTATGGGATTTTTGTCACTTTAGATACAGGTTTAAGAGATTACTGTATTGTTCATGATATAATGTTTATTAATTTCTTATCTAATTTGACAACACAGTTGTAACCTTTGAGAAATAAGCTTTTGCTCATGGTAGTGGTGCATTGTGCCCCTCTCTGTCCAATCAGGTCATTTCTTGAAAAAAAATATTCTATTTCGGGGACCCGTTTTTGGCTTGTGAGAGCTCATCTCAGAACTAGTGGTTGAAAATATACCAAAATCCTATAGCATCTCTTTAACTGTCATATTGTAGTGGTTGAACCAGGAGCAGATTTAAAAAAAAAAGAAAAGAAAAAAAAAAAGAACAGTTTGAGCTACTGATGCGGTCCTGCAGATACCAGGTTACACAGAAACACACTATTGTATTTCTAGAAATGCTGACTAGTCGCTAATGTGTAAGACATGCCAAGAACACGGTTTCAACACTGTTTCCGTACTGTTGCCATGGTTTCAACACTGTTGCCCTCTCTAGTGGCTAGAAACAATACAACTAGTTTCATACGCTAAACTGTTAGCGCTAAACTTTTAGCGCTAATCTACAGTACCAACAATTCAAGTCTGCTATCCTTCCCATTTCCCTCCAGTGGTATCATGTAAGGTTCCTCTGAACAGCACTAAGTATCATTCTGCCTCGCGGTTGATCTACATACAAAAGCATATCAAAAGTACTCAGTGTTATGTCCCCAGAGTAATAGTGTTTCAAATAACGAATGCGCATTGCTACTCTATAGTGGCACGATAAACTAATACTGATGTTTCCTTGTTAGACATGCACGGACAATCATGTACAAACTCATGCATGCACACGTACACATTAACAAACAGGAAATACACAAAGACGTATAAAATACTCTGAAAGTAAAAAGACACACACCAGCACACTGCTTCAACTGTAAGGTGTGCGTGCTGGTGAGAGATGCATGTTTGGCTGGGTTTGGCCTTTTTATCATTTCAGAGAGAAGACAGAGAAGACAGATCCATTCTTGTTTAGATAAAGGATACTTCATCATGGTGTAAGGCACAACACAATGCATAGCGGTTAGCTCTGTAAAATGTTTCTATGAGATCCCAGGCCAGAGCAGTGAACGACACAGGGTGGCGCTTTCATTTCATATAAAAACGAGCAAATAAACTTTATGAGACACATTCAACATTCCATTCCAGTCCAATTCCCCTTCCCCCATTCCTCAAAACTGAAATCTATCCAAGGTTGAAGTCTCATATTGAGAAAACTGTATCCCCAAGTTATCTTTTAGTTTTGTCTTAAATTCGAGGACATTTTGTTTTGGGATTTTATTGTCTCATCTTCCTGTTTTTATTATGATTATGATTATGGTTGTTATTACTATATAATAATTTAACAAAGTGTAATCTTTGAGGTCATGACCTCTGTCGTTCTCTTTCTCATGAATCGAAGACAAGATGTCTGCACACTATGAACCTGTTTGTGTCGTGTGCTGTTTCATCAAAAACAAAACAATTAAAACATTTACATTTTGTGATATAACGGTAATTAAAGTTTAATTAATTCATTATGTATTGTTTTATCTGCAATAAAGTGATGCTATACACTCTTGTTGTATGTAAATAAATAACACTTTGTCATAGTCTAAATTGTCTGTATATTGACACCTGTGAAGCTTTAATAGTATTTTTCTCCTGATATACTGCGTCAGCTCAGTGACTCTACTGAGCAGTGTGAGGCTTTATATCTTCACATCTAAAGTTGTGTTTACTTAAAACTATCTCTATTACATTCACACTGCAAGTTATTTCTGTTCCACTTCGCAAACAAACATTCTTTACATTCGATAGCACACAGTGTTGCTGTGAAATAAGGCATCTTTACAGCAGAGCCGTGCTGCCCAGCTTGCCTGTTCAGCTCCTCTAGATCGGGGCTCTCCAGGATCTGAGTTCAGTAGCAAAGTGAAATATCACGTTCTCGTGAAATATCACGATCAAGTTCTCTGATATGAAATATAACGATAAATCATTTGTGGGTGAGATTGTACTATAAAGTTGTATAGTACTTTTACAGTAATCTTTTTTTTTTTAACAGGAGCGTTATGCAGCTTGTGTCTTAAATCGGCAGTACCGGTGAACACAATTATTCACAAATAGTTTTGTATTTTGTAATGATTGACTATTTTTACTGATCAGTAAATAATTTTCATTGTCATCTTCAGCTTGTGTTTGTCATCATGTAGACTGGCATCGATGCCCTCTCTCCAGGGCCCTCTGCCAAGGCTAAGGCATGCAGCTGCCCAGCACCCGTAAGGCAGCAGGGGGCGCATCTACACATTGATGGCGTGAGCGTGCTTCTTGCACAGGGGCTTGTCCTTCTTGGAGTAGAAAGGCTGGCCCTCCAAGTTCACATGGCACACCTGTGAGAGACAGAGAGAAGTGTGAATCTCAAACCAGTTGGAGTTTAATGTATTTAATTCAAAGCAAGCAAATGATTGAATACACAACAGGGGAAAGACTCATTGTGTGAATCTGACAAACCAATTTGTGTAATCAATAGTGTATTTAGTTCAAAACAAAATATTGAATACACAACAGGGGAAAGACTCATTCAACTTGCTCCGACCGAGCCTAGAACTTGTGACCTCTGACCTGCCAACACACGTGACCGTCTCCTCAAACACCCAATGTTAACCAGCTACGCTATCCAAAAGCTGGCAACTCGACAACGTGGGTGAGGGGGTGTTTGAACTTGAGGAGTGAGTTTACCATCTCAGCTCGGTTACATTTGTGCAGCATTGGATCCCTTTCAGAAGATTCTTACCGCGCAGACAAAGCAGGTATCGTGCCAGGTGTGACCCAGGGCCTCAATGAACTTGTCTCCAGCTTCCACTGGGAAGTCGCAGCCATGGCACTTGGTGCTGAAGAGTGAGATGTAATCTGGGGGAGAGGATAAAGGCTGTGAGATAGTGGTAGTTGTTAGTACTATGTTATGTATAGTGTTATATCAGTGTTAATTCATACGTAAGTGGTTTCAGGTGTATTTGAGTAGCAGGTTTTAAGAGAAAAGGTGACTGTGCCTTTGCCATTAGGACCCCTAGACTCTGGAGCAGCATGCATGAGGATAATAGACTAGCAAGATCAGTATTCTCTTTTAAATCTCTTCTTAAAACTAAACTAAAAATGTTTTATAGACTAGCCTTTAACTGATGCAGCCCTGATTAGTTTTAATGTGTTTTACTGTTTTTTACTCGATATTTTTGTTTTTATTTGCATATATGTTTTTATCTATTTGTAACTTTGTAAATTTGTACTTTGTAACACTGTTTTAAAAAGGTTCTATATAAATAAAGTTTATTATGATTATTATTATTTGTTTATTATTTGTTTATTATTATTATTTGCTATTAGTTTTTTATGTCCATGGTACAGCCTGAAAAGCCTCATTGTTGAGACAGGCCTCTGTTGACATTCTGCCACAATGGCCTCTATATCAGAATCAGAATTCTTTTATTTGGCCAAGTATATTTGCACATACAGGAAATTGACTTGGTGAGGTTGGTGCATTGTTCTGAGATGAGCAGTACCTTTCTCACAGTAGGGCTCCCCGTCCTCCATGTGGAAGAGGCTGTTCCCAAAGGCCTTGCCGCAGGCAGCACAGACGAAGCAGGTGGTGTGCCATGTCTGTCTCAACGCATGCATCACCTCCTGCACATCAAAACACATTAACAAAAGGTTATTATGTGTGTGTGTGTATGTGTGTGTGTGTGTGTGTGTGTGTGTGTGTGTGCGCGTGCGTGTGTGCGTGTGTATGTATGTGTGTGTATATGTGTGTGTGTGTGTGTGTGTGTGTGTGTGTGTGTGTGTGTATGTGTGTGTGTGTGTGTGTGTGTGTATATGTGTGTGTGTGTGTGTGTGTGTGTGTGTGTGTGTGTGTGTGTGTGTGTGTCAGCTCACCCCCATGATCTTGGTTGAGCAGCGGGCACAGGTAGGGGCAAAGAACTCCCCATAGCAGACCTCACAGTAGACGGCGTTCTGCTCCTCCACGAAGCTGCAGTCGGCCAGGGAGGTGTGGCAGTAGTGGCAGTTGAACTCCTCGGGGTGCCAGGAGCGCCCGAGCGCCACCAGGAACGGCCCCCTGGGACCACACACAGCCGTGAGGACAGAGGCAAAGACAATGACCAGCTCAAAACATTAAAGACACTTTAATAATAATAAACTTTATTTATATAGCACTTTTTTGTAACACCAAAACAGTGTTACACAGTGCTTTATAAATAGATAAAACAGAGCTGCAAATAAAAACAAACATATAAGTAGAAACAGTAAAACACATTAAACAGAATTAGGGAAGCATCCATTAAAGGCTAGTCTATAAAAATGAGTTTTAAGAAGAGATTTAAAAGAAAATACTGATCTTGCTAGCCTAATATCCTCATGCAAGTCGTTCCAAAGTCTAGGGGCCCTAATGACCTTTTGTGTTTCTATTGGTAAACATTGCGTTTCTATTGGTGTGCGTGGCGTGTGTGAATGGTGGGGATGCACCGTTACCTGATGATGTTGTTGCAGGCTCCACAGAGTGGCGTACGGCTGCTGGCAGCGAAGCGCTCGGCCTTCTGGGCCACGCCCCGAGCCACTGAGGGCAAGGGGGCGGGGGCGGGGCTGAAGGGGGCTGGGCTAGGGTTAAATGCGGGGCTTGGAGCAGAGGGAGGGGTGGAGGTGTGGGTGGGGTTGGGGATGTAGACTGGTGCTGGTGGGGCGCTCTGAGGCAGGGGCTGTACCTTCATGCTGGTGGTGGTGGTCTTGCACGGGTCAAACTTATCGGCGAACGAGTCATCAGTGACCCAGGGGGGTCTGTTGGAGGGGGGTGCAGGGGCGGCTGGAGCTGGGGGCAGGACAGGAGCAGGCACAGGGGCTGGAGAATGCACACAGGACACTCAAGCCAAGTCAACACGACTGAATTAAGCACATTGCTAACACATTAAGCATTACACATCACCCCCTGCTGTAGCTACCTGGTTGTGCAGGGTAGATAGTTGGCATAATGCAGGCGGTGCTGACCACCTTGGGTGGGGGGGGGCCCATTGGGATCTGGATGGAGCTTTGCTGCATAGGTGGGGGTTGCTGCATGGGAGGGGGCTGGTACATAGGCTGGGCTTGCTGCATGGGAGGTTGGTACATAGGCGGGGCTTGCTGCATGGGAGGTTGGTACATAGGCGGGGCTTGCTGCATGGGAGGCTGGTACATAGGCTGGCCCTGGTACATGGGAGGAGCTTGCTGATGGATGGGAGGAGCCTGGCCATACGGGCTGCAGGAGGATAGATAACAAGCATCATCACCATTTGGATGCAAACATGAATCTGTACTGGTCACAGAATCTTGAAAATGAGGAACCTGAGGTGAGAAATTGATTTGAAAATAACTAAAACCGCTGGAAATGGGGTCTAGAATTGAACTTAACTATGAATAAATAGTACTATAGCTAAACTGACAGTTGTCTATTGGATCCATCTTCTGTATTCTGAAGCCACCTGGGCTTCAGTCT
Organism: Argentina silus; assembly: GCF_951799395.1. NCBI lineage: Eukaryota > Metazoa > Chordata > Actinopteri > Argentiniformes > Argentinidae > Argentina > Argentina silus. The sequence goes on along the minus strand of NC_139653.1, from coordinate 54,022,557 downwards.
TACCTCCCTCCTCCACTTCATCAGACACACTGTACGCAAAAGTTAGTGGAAGTTCAATATAGCAGAGAGACCCACATAAAGAGAGAGAGAGACAGAGACAGAGATAGAGACAGAGAGAGAGAGAGAGAGAGAGAGAGAGAGAGGGAGAGAGAGAGATAGAGAGAGTGGAGAGAGACAGAGAGAGAGCGAGAGAGAGGGAGAAGAGCGAGAGATAGAGAGAGGAGAGAGAGAGAGATAGAGAGAGAGAGAACGAGAGAGAGAGGGGGAGAGAGAGAGAACGAGAGACAGAGAGAGATAGAGGGAGAAAGAGTCTGCTTCAGACAGTGTTTGAACAGAGAGCCTCAGTTATGGCAGTGAGTCAACGAGTCACCAGAGGATTTCATTTGGGAGCCGAGACACAGAGACACAGAGACACAGAGACAGAGGTTCATAGACAGAGACACAGAGACACAGAGACATAGAGACACAGAGACAGAGGTTCATAGACAGAGACACAGAGACACAGAGACACAGAGTCACAGAGACACAGAGACAGAGGTTCATAGACAGAGACACAGAGACATAGAGACACAGAGACACAGAGACAGAGGTTCATAGACAGAGACACAGAGACATAGAGACACAGAGACACAGAGACATAGAGACACAGAGACAGAGGTTCATAGACAGACACACAGAGACACAGAGACAGAGGTTCATAGACAGACACACAGAGACACAGAGACACAGAGACAGAGGTTCATAGACAGAGACACAGAGACATAGAGACACAGAGACACAGAGACACAGAGACAGAGGTTCATAGACAGAGACACAGAGACATAGATACACAGAGACACAGAGACACAGAGACATAGAGACATAGAGACACAGAGACAGAGGTTCATAGACAGACACACAGAGACACAGAGACAGAGGTTCATAGACAGAGACACAGAGACACAGAGACAGAGGTTCATAGACAGAGACACACACAGAGACACAGAGACACACAGAGACACAGAGAGACACAGAGACAGAGACACAGAGACACAGAGACAGAGGTTCATAGACAGAGACACACACAGAGACACAGAGACACACAGAGACACAGAGACAAAGAGAGACACAGAGACAGAGACACAGAGACACAGAGACACAGAGACACAGAGACAGAGACACAGAGACAGAGACACAGAGACACAGAGACACAGGTTAATAGACAGAGATGTGCTTGTAAAAGGGGGTTAAAACACAGGGGGGTTAAGCAGATGTTGTCAAAGTTACACACTGAGCTGAAACAGAGGAGGGGTCGGAATCAGTGTTTGTTAATCCATAGGTGAGGTTGTTATGTTGACACTAAGCTATCCAAATCAGTGCCATCTGGAAACGCTTCCTCACGGAGGTACCTGGAGACTGAGCTGCTGAACTGGGAGCTGTAGCCAGAGGCAGACTGCTGCTGCAGGCCGTAGCTATAACGCAACAGAGAAAAAGGGTCATGGGGTCATGGGGTCATGGGGTCAAACACAGCTAAATGGGTGTGCGTCTTGAAGGACACGTACATCTGTACCAGTATGATGTAATGCTGCCCAGGGAGTGTGTTACAGATAATGGCATCCAGTTTTTCAATTCCTGAGTTTACGTATAATTAACACACACAGGCACACACACACAGACACAGACACAGACACAGACACAGACACAGACACAGACACAGATACAGACACAGATACAGACACACACACACACACACACACACACACACACACACACACACACACACACACACACACACACACACACACACACACACACATACACTCATAAAACCATACAGCATCTGTCCTGATTACTTCTATAAAAACTTCCAAACAGGAACACTGAAAAACTTGCCACTCTAGGCCGGCACATGACCACTACAAGTGGCCAACATGTCCGTCAACAGCAGTTAACACACCGGATTATTGAGGAGAAAACACGATTAGGAGACTGAGGAGACTTCTCAAAACCACACGGACATGCAGATAAATTCACTTCAACCCACCACGCACATCATGAGTTGACTTAGCACTCTCTAGTTTTAATGACCTCACTGGCTCCAGGAGATGGAGCAATAACATTGAGTAATAATACTATGATATCAAAACAAGGATAGATTTTTTTGTTTGACCAACTAAGCCAGTAAAGGACCACACTATTTCACAATGATTCAGTGTGTGTATTTTGGGCTATGCATTCTATTTTCTTAGCTCCTCCCAAAATGATTTCCCTGTTGCCGTGACGACAGAGCTCTGAAGCATGACGTGGCTAACCTGTTTGTAAAGTTAGCGCCCAGAGTCAAGTATAATCCTCTGAACAACCTTTCGACACATTTGACAGAAAATGGCTCCTAACTATATCTGCCGTTACTTTCCCAAATAGCTCCATGAAGATGTTACAGTGTTTCCGTTATTTTAGTTTTATTTTTTTTCAAGAAAAGCCAGGAAGTAAAACTGGCTGGCGTGGGCCTTTAACACAAAGTAAAATGTCCCTTCCTTTACTATGGTTAGGGCTGCGAAAACAAAATGGGGGAATATTTGAGTCATAAGTGACATAAATCGCTGCACCGAAGCAAACACAATGAAGAATTTAATGATCTCCTGTCTCGACACTGGACAATCTGAAGTGGGTTCAAACTAGTCATGATAGGAGTTGATAAGTCATAAAGAGATTAGAATGGCCTCACTTTACAATATGTGTTTCACACCGCAGCGAAATACTGTAGGTGGGTACAATGTAATCAAAGTGTGCATTTGTACATAGGCTAGTAGGTCCTACTCACAACTGTTAGGTGTAACATTGTGTACCAAAACTTTAATTACACTGTACATATGTTATTACAGTACTACTGTAAAACATTTCTTTGTATGTATTTGACTTGATGGAAAATGGAAAACTCGAATGAACTATAAATCATAGACAAACTATTTTAACAACCCTGTATACAGACATTAGCATTTCCACCAAGGAGTTAACACTGGTGTGGCAGTAGTTAGCTAGGTTGGGAGTTAACTGAGGCAGTAGTTAGCAAGGTTGGGAGTTAACTGAGGCAGTAGTTAGCTAGGTTGGGAGTTAACTGAGGCAGTAGTTAGCTAGGTTGGGAGTTAACTGAGGCAGTAGTTAGCAAGGTTGGGAGTTAACTGAGGCAGTAGTTAGCTAGGCTGGGAGTTAAATATCGTGGGGCGGTAGCTAGCTATAGTTAGGTTTTGGGCGACTCTACCCTGCTGTTTGTTACACTATCATGTTAATGTGTTGGTGGTCATTATTATATGATAAGGAATAACACGATGGTTTTCTACTAACACTGCTGTCCCCTAAGTCATCATCAGTCAGCAGTTGAGCCGTGATGTGCAGAGTGAGGGAGTGTGGGAGAGCGACCACCATCAACGTGGTGAAGTCACTAACTGGACCATCACTATGTGGCTGTTAGTACAGGGTGAATAGTATCCATTAATACCAAATCTAACAATATGTTGTAGGCTACTTTGCAAAAGCAAGCAAAGGAAGAATTGCTTGGGCCAGTAATGCTTTTTGTGTGTGTTAAAATGTATTCATGGAGATGGCCTTCAGATGTTTAGGTTGATTATGAGAGATGGAAAGTCATCGTCAACTTAAGAGCAAATTAAATGGGAATTTTTCTTTTGGGGACAAACATATCTAACCCTTAACTCACCAACTACCAAAGAGTTCTAGAACTCTCACCACCCAGAGTTCCAAGTGTTCTATGTGGTGTTTACCTAGCAACACTCTGATTGGCTACAAAATGAACCATCATCATGGATGCATTTATTCTGGTGAATAAAGTCACCCTTGGCACTCTGGGATGTTGACAGTTTGGGCGACTTTATTCACCCTCGGCACTGAAGGAGTTCATACAGTGAAGGGAACATTGACATTGTGGAGAAAGAGGTGTTGGCTAAATTTGTCAAACAAATAATCAGCTCAGCAATGGCAGGTGCTGCCACACCCCACAGGAGCTGACTCATACTTCCCTCTGTAGACAACCTGCATCCTACAGTCTGATCTCGGTCAACAAGTATTTATAATACTTTCAAATACTTTTAGGCGTTTTCTTGAACCTGCTTGGCATGCCCCGACGGACGGGGTTTGCATTTGTGGGGCTATTTCATTGGTTCCATTGTGCCAGGCAAATTTAATCAAGCACAGCTAAGTATTTAAAATGACTTCAAATACTATTTGAACCCAGGTCTGACAGTCTGTAGACTCAGCCATAATAGGTAGAGCTAATGCAAAGACCTTTAACCCACCAACTACCAAAGAGTTCTAGAACTCTCACCACCCAGAGTTCCAAGTGTTCTATGTGGTGGTTACCTAGCAACACTCTGATTGGCTACAAAATGTATTCTGGTGAATAAAGTCACCCTTGGCACTCTGGGATGTCGACAGTTTGGTCAACTTTATTCACCTGTGACTCTAGATGAGTTAACACACCACATGGACAACCAAAAGTGTTGTCAAGAAGGCCCAACAGCAAATGTACAGCCTCAGGCGCCTAAAGAAATTTGGCCTGAGGCCCCAAATCCTCAGAGTCCCTCTTCAACCCCCTCCCCCCTGTAGTCCTTGAAGTCCCTCCCCCCCTGAAGTCCTTCTTCTAGCATTGTGACTGTCAATAACCCCTGGTCCGAGCATTGATTACTTTTTCTTATGATGACTGATGTACAGATGATTCACTTATGTAGACAAATGTATTTGTTGTAAGTCGCTTTGGATAAAGACGTCTGTTAAATGTCAAGAATGTAACATGGTCAACAACATGGAGAGAGTGCCTACTGCAGTCCCACCAATAGCATGCAGCCAATTGTGGTTGCTGCAGTTTTTTGCACTTTTAATAGTGCGTTAAATACTAAATGATATTCCTTCAGAAAACAGCCAATACAGATAAAGCAAAGTTGATGTAACCACATCGCTATTTTGACCCCCCAGTGAAAGGTATTTCCTCACCCCTATCTCCTATCCCACGTACCCCAGCATCCCTGCACACCACTGACTCTGGTGTGGTCTGTGTGAGAGCGTGTGTGTGTGTGTGTGTGTGTGTGTGTGTGTGTGTGTGTGTGTGTGTGTGTGTGTGTGCCTCAGGTGCTTTGGTTTCCCCGAGGGCAGTGAGGGCTTTCGTTTCTGCAAAGTTCTGGTGCAGAACACAGGGGTGATAGACAGAGCCTCCAGAGGCCCTGGCTTATAAACGTGGTTTCTTAACGAGAGCCAACGAGAGAGGTCTGATGGACGGTTTACGGGGTCACCCCGACTTTCCTTCAAAACACACTAACACATTCTAAACTCAACCAATGTGTTTGCTACATACATATTTAGAATGACCAAAAACACCCAAATTACTTTGATCTTATTTCACAACACTTCTGTATTCTAATGGTAAGATGACGGCTCTGGGGGAGCTGGGACGGCGGGCTCCGTGTGACGTTGTTTATACATGTATGTCATATGTTATATGTATATCCGATATTGACACTCAAAGACTGAACGTTTTCCAACATTAACATTCATATGAAAGGTGGAACGCTGCCCCTGCATCTATTCCACACTTCTCTAATCATCTCAGGTGTTTATGTGTGTTTATCTATCAAATGGTTGCCAACAGTGGACCATACCATACATGACATGCATTTGTTTCCATCCTTCCTAATCCCTTCATCCTTCCGTTTCAATCCTTCCTAAACCCTCCATCCTTCCTAAACCCTCCATCCTTCCTAAACCCTCCATCCTTCCGTTTCAATCCTTCTTAAACCCTCCATCCTTCCTAAACCCTTCATCCTTCTGTTTCCATCCTTCCTAAACCCTTCATCCTTCTGTTTCCATCCTTCCTAAACCCCTCCATCCTTCTGTTTCCATCCTTCCTAAACCCCTCCATCCTTCCTAAACCTTCCATCCTTCCTAAACCCTCCATCCTTCCATTTCAATCCTTCCTAAACCCTCCATCCTTCCTAAACCCTTCATCCTTCCTAAACCCTCCATCTGTCCTAAACCCACCATCCTTCCTAAACCCTCCATCCTTCCGTTTCAATCCTTCCTAAACCCTCCATACGTCCTAAACCCTTCATCCTTCCTAAACCCCTCCATCCTTCCGAAACCCCTCCATCCTTCCTAAACCCTCCATCCTTCCTAAACCCCTCCATCCTTCCTAAACCCTCCATCCTTCCGTTTCAATCCTTCCTAAACCCTCCATCCTTCCTAAACCCTTCATCCTTCCTAAACCCCTCCATACGTCCTAAACCTTTCATCCTTCCTAAACCCTCCATCCTTCCTAAACCCTCCATCCTTCCATTTCAATCATTCCTAAACCCTCCATCCTTCCTAAACCCTCCATCCTTCCATTTCAATCATTCCTAAACCCTCCATCCTTCCTAAACCCTTCATCCTTCCTAAAGGACAGATGCAGGCACTACAGGTAGCTTGGACAGCACACTGTACACTGAAAAAAGGCCTTTGGATTTACGTAAAAAACTTTGAATAAGCAAATGAGCAAGGAAATCTTAAACTCTATACACACAACAGAGGTTTTTGAGGTATTGTTATGGGAGTATTTGTGCTTCCTATGGGGGTATTTGTGGTCGCGACAACCACAGAAGCAACAGCTGCACAGGCCCAGGTCATCTCTGTGTTACGGTTGGTCAAATGGAAAACAGGATTAAGGATGATGATGATGAGGGGATTAAGGGTTAAAGGAGGATGAGTTGTGGCTCTGCTCCGCATGACTCCGCTGCCATGTTGAGGCTTTCTGTTCTGGCACCATCTCAGGGTCTCCTCAGGGTCGCCTCTCCACAGTCCAGAGGGACCACAATGTCACCAAACTGTCTGACTTACCTTGGACACTTTTTTTTTTTTTTGCAGTGTCACATGGCTTTTCAAGTGAAAATGTAATATACAACAAAACACATATTTCAATCCAACTTTAAACATTCAAGTTCACCTTTAAACAGTTGATAAGAGAAAGAAATGTGTGACAACATCAGAACAAAACAACCAAACCACTCTCAACACAGGTGCACTTATAAACACACACTGACACACTGACACACTGACACACTGACACACTGTACATACCAAAACAGGAGCACTCAGTGTGCGAGAGGACAATACAACCACAACAGGCAACAACTCCAAACCCACAAACAGCGTTACCTCTCTGGAGGCGGGGCTACGGGGGCGGGCTCAGGAGACTGGGCTGCAGCAGGCGGTGGCGACTGATTGGCTAAGCTCTGGGGCTCAGGGGCAGGCTGATTGGGTGAGGCAGCGGTAGCAGGCAGAGCGACAGGCGCAGGACTGGTGGAGACTGGAGCATGCTCAACAGGACTACTGCATGGAAGGTTAGGTTGAGAACTGTCAGCAGTCTGAGGTCCAGATCATATATACAGACAGCCGACTGGGGCTCTGTGTATATACATAAGAACTGGAAGTTAATGTCAGTGCAAGAAGACCTGTAAGGATGTTAAGGACTCATTCTCATGCAAAACCCAATGCCTTGATATTGCTCAGCCCAATGCAAGGATGTCTGTCAAGGAACAAATTGAAGTAGAGTAGGAAAGTAAAGACTAGTAAGTATTCTTGGGTAACTCTATCCTTTGAAAATCAGGATTCACAGCTAGGAAGGCGAGGAGAACCTCTGATGCCCTCTGTGGAAGACTTACACAAAAAGAATGCAATCTGCTCAGAAGAAGATAAGAAAATGACCTTTGAACTATTGATTTTGGATGAGTCATTGGTGAATACGGCATATACAGACTGGCAGGCCAGGCGGGGGGGGTGCTCTGGGAAAGTGCCTCTGCTACAGAGGATCGATGGTGCATAATGGGGAATGATGGAATGACTGTGTCCAGACAAGAGAGCTTCATTAATCATGTCTGGGACCAGAGAGAGACTGAGGGAGAGGTTAATGGCGTACAAGGCTATAAGGATGATATACAGTGTCTTTACTCCTACAGCACAATGTATTACACTCTGATCTACTGTACATGCAGTCGTTTTAATGAACTGTATCAATCTGAGATAATGGGCCGTTGGCACAGTAACCCTGCTGGGGAAAGGATTAAACATGGTACACACCAACAACACAACACAAAGAGAAACCATTGTTTTGTCACAAGTGTGGCATATTCAGAAAATTCTAAATTCCGTTTTATTTATATTCTAATAATTCTAATAATATAATATATAATATATATTTATTTATATATTTATTTTCTATAAACAGTAAATGGAAGCTCCCCAGAACTTGAAAAGGCCCAACAGACAAGTGCATGACTGCGGAGTAGGATAAGGCGGAGGTCTCTCCTCCAGACTGGGCTGGTGGAGTAAATGCAGTGGTCAAGGGGAGCTGCCCGGGGCAGAGGAAGAGGGAGGCAGGCATCTAGCAGCAACAGGCCTGGTGGTGAACCGATGGCTGACCCCTACTCACTTCCCTGCCCTGGACCTCCTCTCCTGAACCTCTCTCTGACCACACACACACACACACACACACACACACACACACACACACACACACACACACACACACACACACACACACACACACACACACACACACACACACACACACAGAGGACAGAAGATGGCAGTCTCAGGCGCCCCCCCATCACTTTCTGTGGTGAACTTGTGAGTTTAGAGAGTTAGAGAGAGTCCTAGGGTTGTGGTCCTAGGGTTGTGGTCCTGGGGTTGTGGTCCTAGGGTTGTGGTCCTAGGCTTGTGGTCCTGGGGTTGTGGTCCTAGGGTTGTGGTCCTAGGGTTGTGGTCCTAGAGTTGAGGTCCTGGGGTTGTGGTCCTGGGGTTGTGGTCCTAGGGTTGTGGTCCTAGAGTTGTGGTCCTGGGGTTGTGGTCCTAGGGTTGTGGTCCTAGGGTTGTGGTCCTGGGGTTGTGGTCCTAGGGTTGTGGTCCTAGGGTTGTGGTCCTAGGGTTGTGGTCCTGGGGTTGTGGTCCTAGGGTTGTGGTCCTAGGGTTGTGGTCCTAGGGTTGTGGTCCTGGAGTTGTGGTGGGGTGTTGGTGGGGTGGGGTGTTGGTGGGGTGGGGTGTTGGTGGGGTATTGGTAGGGTGGGGTGGGGTGTTGGTGGGGTGGGGTGTTGGTGGGGTGTTGGTGGGGTGGGGTGTTGGTGTCGGCAGGGGAGGCGGGAAGATAGAAAGACAGGTGATAGGTGCTCTCAGGTTGAGTGACAGTGATTAGAAGGCGGGGTACCAGGCCGGGACACGACAGTCACACTGATAGGAAGCCTCTCCCTAAATTACGCCAACATTTGACAAGCCTACTCTACCATCAGTTCAGAGGTCAGAAGGTAGTTCAGAGGTAGTAGAGGTCAGACACTTTCTTAACCTTTTCTAAACATCCGCAAGTACCTTGAATAGCCTCATGCCTAAAATGTTAACGCATGATATAACTTTGACCGTAAACTGAATACTATTGGTGGGTTGGGGTGGGGTGTTGGTGGGGTGTTGTCGGCAGGGGAGGCACCCCGCCTTCTAGACCACAACCCCACCAACCCTAGTACCACAACCCCAGGACCACAATCCTAGGACCACAACCCTAGGACCACAACCCTAGTACCACAACCCCAGGACCACAACCCCAGGACCACAACCCCAGGACCACAACCCTAGGACCACAATCCTAGGACCACAACCCCAGGACCACAATCCTAGGACCACAACCCCAGGACCACAACCCTAGGACCACAACCCCAGACAGCCTTATACAGTACAGACGCACACACAGACGCAGACAGAGACACGTCTCCCTGTGCATTACAACATGACAAGGGGTTGACGGACGAACAAACAGGTTACTGAACTCTGACCCTACAAAACACAATAACCTTCTGAGTGGAGCGTTCTGAATAACAGGACTATTTTGAAACTGATACAAAGGAAATAACTGTTAGGGGAAGATAAAGGATATTGTGCTTTGAAGGCTGCATGGATGTCTGGTAGCTCAGACCACATAGAGGAAGGGAGGACAAAGGAAAGAAGGAGAGAGAGAAGACTGATAGAGAGATGTTAAGAATAGGGGGTCACATCCATGCACCCCCCTTTCATCTGCCAGTGATCAGTAAACCATTTATCAGCCTATGAAAATGAAGCAGTTTCTCTCTTTATATCTGCCATTTAGCTGAGGCTTTCATCCAAAGTGACTTCCATTGCAGTGAGTACGTTTATGTTTCAGTATATATGGTCCCAGCGGGAATCAAACCCACAACCTAAGCGTTGTTAGCGCCATGCTCTACCAGCTGAGCCACAGAGGACCACAACCCTTTCTCTCAGCCACAGCAGAAGGGAAAACACCTGAGCATACAATAGGAGAAGGGTCAACAGAGGGAAGGGGAGTCTGAAATCCCCTTGCAAGGTTAACGACAAACCTACAGCGCCCTCCAGTGGTAATGTCTGCTTGGCACAGTTGTCAACAGGGGAAGTGTGATCTCCCACTCGGGCTAAAGCAGCTAGAAGAGCAGGCCCATGGGCAGGCAACCTCATCTACCATCCACTCTGCTCCTCTGCCCCTGGCACAGAAGGCACACTCCTCACTGGAAAAAAAGGCCTTTGTATTTATGTAAAAAAGAATTGTGTTCCACATGATTGAAATGTGTTTAATCAACACAGATTTGGTTGAACATTAAACAATTAAATAAATTAAAAAAAGATAATTTGTTGTACACAATAGTTTTCACCTAAATCCAAAGGCCTTTTTTTTTTTTTTGCAACCTGATTCTTTATCTACCATCTCACTCTGCTTCTCTGTCCCTGGGACAGAAGGGACACTCCTGGGCAGGCAGGCAAGCAAGCACGGCAAAGGGAGGAGAGTTAGATTCTGAATCAGGGGGATGAGAGGTTCTGAATCGGGGAGGAGAGGTTCTGAATCGGGGAGGAGAGGTTCTGAATCAGGGGTAGGAGAGGTTCTGAATCAAGGGTAGGAGAGGTAGGTTCTGAATCAGGGGGAGGAGAGGTAGGTTCTGAATCAGGGGGAGGAGAGGTTCTGAATCAGGGGTAGGAGAGGTTCTGAATCAGAGGGAGGAGAGTTAGGTTCTGAATCAGGGGGAGGAGAGGTAGGTTCTGAATCAGGGGGAGGAGAGGTTCTGAATCAGGGGGAGGAGAGGTTCTGAATCAAGGGTAGGAGAGGTTCTGAATCAGGGGTAGGAGAGGTTCTGAATCAAGGGTAGGAGAGGTTCTGAATCAGGGGGAGGAGAGGTTCTGAATCAAGGGTAGGATAGGTTCTGAATCAGGGGTAGGAGAGGTTCTGAATCAAGGGGAGGAGAGGTTCTGAATCAAGGGGAGGAGAGGTTCTGAATCAGGGGGAGGAGAGGTTCTGAATCAAGGGTAGGATAGGTTCTGAATCAGGGGTAGGAGAGGTTCTGAATCAAGGGGAGGAGAGGTTCTGAATCAAGGGGAGGAGAGGTTCTGAATCAGGGGGAGGAGAGGTTCTGAATCAGGGGTAGGAGAGGTTCTGAATCAGGGGGAGGAGAGGTTCTGAATCAGGGGGAGGAGAAGTTCTGAATCAAGGGTAGGAGAGGTTCTGAATCAGGGGTAGGAGAGGTTCTGAATCGGGGAGGAGAGGTTCTGAATCAGGGGTAGGAGAGGTTCTGAATCAGGGGTAGGAGAGGTTCTGAATCAGGGGTAGGAGAGGTAGGTTCTGAATCAGCGGTAGGAGAGGTTCTGAATCAAGGGTAGGAGAGGTTCTGAATCAGGGGTAGGAGAGGTTCTGAATCAAGGGTAGGAGAGGTTCTGAATCAGGGGGAGGAGAGTTAGGTTCTGAATCAGGGGTAGGAGAGGTTCTGAATCAGGGGGAGGAGAGGTTCTGAATCAGGGAGGAGAGGTTCTGAATCAGGGGTAGGAGAGTTAGATTCTGGATCAGGGGGAGGAGAGGTAGGTTCTGAATCAGGGGGAGGAGAGGTTCTGAATCAAGGGTAGGAGAGGTTCTGAATCAGGGGGAGGAGAAGTTCTGAATCAGGGGGAGGAGAGGTTCTGAATCAGGGGAAGGAGAGGTTCTGAATCAAGGGGAGGAGAGGTTCTGAATCAGGGGTAGGAGAGGTAGGTTCTGAATCAAGAGGAGGAGAGGTTCTGAATCAAGGGGAGGAGAGGTTCTGAATCAAGGGTAGGATAGGTTCTGAATCAAGGGGAGGAGAGGTTCTGAATCAGGGGAAGGAGAGGTTCTGAATCAAGGGGAGGAGAGGTTCTGAATCAGGGGTAGGAGAGTTAGATTCTGAATCAGGGGGAGGAGAGGTAGGTTCTGAATCAAGAGGAGGAGAGGTTCTGAATCAAGGGGAGGAGAGGTTCTGAATCAGGGGGAGGAGAGGTTATGAATCATGGGGAGGAGAGGTTCTGAATCAGGGGGAGGAGAGGTTCTGAATCAGGGGGAGGAGGGTTATGAATCATGGGGAGGAGAGGTTCTGAATCAGGGGGAGGAGAGAGGCACATGCTCTAACAGGCAATAGTAAGGAAGAGGAAAGCGATGACATCATCATGGCAGGGGCAATCATGTGTCTAGTTAGTTTAGGGAGCGAGGCAATGTGTTGCCCTGTTCAGCTCTAACCATGGAACAACGGGGTTGAGACTGAGGAAGGAGATACAGGTCATAGACGTGTTAACAGAGGAAAAGATCTAGAATAGATGAGAAAAACACCGACAGGACACGATGATTCACGCACACACAACATGAAGACATACACTTACACATACAGTACTGTACTGTACTGTAGCTATCCCCTGGTTCCCATCACCTAACCTGCGTTAGGGCAGCATATGTCTCATACAGCAGCACTCCTCAACCTTGTGTTTACAGCTAGGGTGACCTGTGTTAACAAACACAAAAGGGGTCACTGTAAGCGAAAACAGATTGCGGAGTGCTGCTTTAACTGCTACCCATCTAAGCATGACATATTACGATGATTATTCCCATGGATTAAACCTACAATATAATCTAACTATCTTGTGTTGTTATTTCATATCAACTAAGACCGCGTACGCTGATAATAATAACCCCAGTGTAATGTCGAGACAACTAAGCCAAATATTCAAAAAATAAACACCCTGAAAACCAGAGCAGGAGTCACCATGAGCCCTCCTGAAGTCCTTAAACGAAAGGAACACTTGAATCTCGGCCAGCAAATTGAGCGCATATCAAATGACCTCCAACTAACCGACGGTGATGGTGAGATAAAATGGCGGCCTGCGGTTACAGAGTGATCCGGTAAGAAGCGAGGACTGTTTGAAATGCTTGTCCTCATAGGTTTAGGTCTAGTGAAATGCTTGTCCTCATAGGTTTAGGTCTTTTTTGGTAAGTCAGTTCTAGAGTAGAGTAAAGAGGAATACTGGATGGAGCTGAGAGGGAGAGAATGAGGTCTTGAATATAGGAGAGGAGGAGGAGGAGGAGGAGCGATGAAGGCTGAGAGGGGGTCAGCCACCCAGAGGCACAGGCACTCTAGTACAAACATACTCTACCCAGCATGCATTGCATGCAGGTGGATATCTCTCTTGGGGGATGTGAGGAGGAGGGGTGCCATGTCCAGGGAGGAAGGAGGCTGTTAGCAGAGGTTTTTCCAGCTGTTACAAGCGCCATTAATCCATTCAACGGCCCACAGCAGAGCTAACACAAGTTCCCCATTGTGACAAGCAGAGTTACCTTTCACTGGGCTGTCAGACCTTGGCCTTGCAGACTCTCACTACTCACAGACGTGATTCCTGTTCTCCTCTCTTATCTCCTATGTCCCTCTTGCAGGAGGACGGACAGACGCCCAACATCACGTCATCTGACGGCTGTACTTCCCTTGTGCTCATCCACCTGCTATCACACACAGCCCTCTCACCTGTACCTGTACCTGTACGTGTACAGGTACCTGTACAGGTACCTGCACGCTGCATTAAAGAAGCTCAGAGATCTAATCTCTTTGACATAAAGCTGCTTTTATGTGACAGACAGCCAATGTCATGCAGCCTCTAGTTACCAAACCACTGACATGATTCCTGTATGTTTCCATCAGAGCTCCTGATTGGCTGGTTGAATTGTAACAGACTAAATGCATGTGTGGAGAGCAACGACGCCTTTCTGTCTAAAAAGTTACCAATGAGAAACGTTGGTCCGTCAATCAGTGTTTAGAAATAAACATAAATAATCAAATCAATCCAATAATAAAAAGTTATTCTAACACTCATCTTATCACAAAGCGGGTCAAGTGTTTACAGCGCAAGTTAAAGTACATTTCTGTGAGTCTGTCGTTAACCCTCCCACTCGTAGTAGAATAGCGTCAGGGCCAGGTTGTGTAAGCATGCCGTCTGATACGTCAAAGCTCTTGACCTAGACTGAAGTGACCCCCGCTGGCTTGGCTTCATTGAATAGGACAACAGAACAACCTCCATATTTCAGTTTCAGAAAAGCAAAAAACTAATCTTCCAGAGCACTGCTTGCAAAATGCCCTCGTAGGCTGAGAGATATTTGGATCCTGATATGACAAATAGCTATTCCAACTTTCTTTTCCATTTTCAGTGATGAAAGTGCAATTTATTGTCAAAGGAAATTATGCACCGCTCTTACTGATGTAGAGTCTACGTCAGGGTCAATATAGAAACCAATCATCTTTCTCAGTGGTTGAATCTCAACCTCGAAGAACGTGGCCCTGTGCTACGGGTCAGACTGGAGCCCCATAATCTTTTTAAAAGGTCGCTGCAATGCACAACCCAGACAGGGTTACTAATTAGCACTCTAATGGTACTTTACTTTACACTCTGATGGTACTTTACTTTACACTCTAATGGTACTTTACTTTACACTCTGATGGTACTTTATTTTACTTTACTTTACTTTACACGCAAATCACTGATACCTCCTTTCCTTCACGTCTACCACGCTGCAAGGCTTTGCTCCACACATTCCATTAAGTCTGCAACACACAGTCATATTATATCCTCTCATATTATATCTGAGACTGACCCATACTTTAATGGTGATTGTGAACGAGAAGTTGTTTATCTTAAATTGGGGCCTGACTGCCACTATAGCTCTAGAGTACGTACTCTCTAAATGGGCCCTGTTAAACAACGTGTTAAAGGTAATATCTGCATGTGCAGATTAGAGTAATACAGATTTAACCCGCAACATATTTAGTTTTTTGTCTCTTAAGAGAGGCAGCTATGGAAATATGTCACCTCTTAAAATGCTATAAACTGCAACGTCATAAAGACACCTAATAATAATAATAATAATAATAATAATAATATAACCTCTTCACAGTATCTGACACAGAAGTACCCAAAATAATGAAAACAAACAAGCTTCTATACTGGTTGGTTTTGTTCAAAGTGGTATTGTTTTTATTTATACTTGTCACAATGTCAAACTCAAATGGTGATAATTTAAGTGGAAATGCAATAGAACTTTCCTCAACAGCTGCGATTACATTACACTGAAACAAGGATGAACTTACAAAGCCGAATAAGAGAAAATTGATAGGTGACTTTAGGTTAACATCTCCATTACCGGACATATCTGATGAAGAGAGATATTTTCAACTAACTCACTTTCCAGTGTCTTTCACTTCCTCCTCTCCTCATCTCACACTCTGACACCTGCTCTGCCTTCTACAGTTAGGGTTACTATGGTAATGCCACGTTTCTGACACCTTCTTTGAACCACTTATTGTGGGATGTTAAGGATTTGTCTAGACAAGCCGTTGTGCCACTTTTTCAATTTGGCAAAACGAGGGCCTTTCACTTCTGACTCAAACATTTCCCTGTGGCATGAGGACAGAGAGAAAGAAAACAAATGGGGGGGGGGGGGGAGAGAGAAAAAGAAGAATAGGGGGAATCAGAGATGGGTTAGGGACTCGGCCTCCACTCCCCTGCCTGTGAGGTCAGAGTGCACTACGGCATCCCTCTCTGTCTCACTGTGGTGCTCCTACATCTCTAAACATTAGAAAGGGTTTATATCTGTGGTTCAGCATCACATGAACGTACCTAATGTGTGGCTGAGAATGTGACGTTTCTGCTCTGTGTGTGGAAGTAACACTCTTCGTGTCCTTTCAGCTGGCAGAACAAATAACACTGACTTGTTGCAAACTACAAATAACTATAATACCCAAGAGCTCATGGGGACTCATTATAATCCATGTGACTGTGGCATCGATGTCCCTAACAGCACATCTGCCTCTTGTTCTAACTGTCGGCTCTCAGTGACTCACAGTCTAACCTTCAAGTTCAGCACAGAGAGCGGTGTGGAGCTGGGTGACCCTTGACCCTCAGGCTCCAGCTAGCTAATTAGCAGGAGACTCTCTGGTCTGGGGCAATGGGCAATGACACAATGGCCAAAATACAGCCTTTCTGCTGAGTCCACCAGTCGCTGCTGCTAGCTGCCTACCTGGACCTCATCAGCGCTTCAATGTCTGGGTCTTGCACTAAAGGAGAGGACGAGAGGTAAACAGAGGAACGGCCATTAGTTTGAGTAAAGGTCCGGGGGGAAACACAGAAGAAGACGTCAACATTCTGATCTGCTCACTGAACTATAACTGAGTGTCTTGTGTGTATAAAAAAGCTGAGAACATGTTGTTGCTATACTAGTGTGTCTAATGTCAGCAGGATCTTTATCTTACGTGAGTAAACAAAGTGTTTAAAGGTGTAACTCAGAATTGGA
Source organism: Argentina silus (assembly GCF_951799395.1). Classification (NCBI taxonomy): domain Eukaryota; kingdom Metazoa; phylum Chordata; class Actinopteri; order Argentiniformes; family Argentinidae; genus Argentina; species Argentina silus. The sequence continues at coordinate 54,005,909 of NC_139653.1, read as the reverse complement.
GGAATATCAAGTGCAATCAGTCCAAATCCAGCTGTAAAAACGCCTACAGGTCACAACTAAGCCAAACAATATATATGTTTTACTGCATTTCTGCCAATGGATCTAAATGGATCACAATTGATCATAATGGATACTAATGGGGGTACTTACTGTACTCGGTTCCCGTGATGTGGGCGAGGAGACGGAAGGACTTGGACTGCAGCTGGGAGGCGTTGCGGGCCCAGTCGGCCATATCCACGTCCCTGTCTGCAGTCCTGTTCACAGCCTGATATACTGGAGAGGCACTGTCTACCATAGGGTTCTTAACTGGGAGCGTACTGCAACCACAGAGAGAGGCTGGGTTCGTGTGGTGTGTGCAGAAATACCACATTCCAAACAGTGATTGATTGATTGATGATTGATTGATGATTGATTGATGATTGATTGATGATTGATTGGCAAATAAAACATGGTTTGATTTTGGTTTTGTCATCACTTCCATTACAAACGGAACCACAGCCAACAGAATGGATGGGAATGGAATGGAACACCATACTGACCGCGATGTTCCAAACCTGAGCCGGTGTCTTTTTCTATTGATGAGAGTTCATCTTTATTTCAGTGTCCTGTGGTACGCGATCACCCCTACTATAGTGTCTGGCCTTTGGAATCTACTGGGATGTCTATGGAGACTTTGGTAGAATTTGGAGAAAATAATATTTATTTTGAGGGCTTCCTCTCCAATGTTTAAGACCAGGATTGTTCTTGCATAAGGTGAGCTACAAGACGGGAACGAAAAAAAAGTGGATCTTGACATGCAGCATCTGCCAGCTTATGCTCAAACCAGAGGCAAAAGCTGAAGAGCTGTCTAACAAGTGCAGACGCTTGCATGTGAATCACTATGGCTGTATAGTTATATAGTTATATAGTTATATATAGTTATAGCTACTGCAGGTTGGCCCCAACAGTGTTCTATCTCACCAGCACATATCAGATGTAACATTTCACACAGTATAAACACTCTAGCAGTAAGAGGAAAGAGCTCAGAACATTCAGTTTTGGGTCTCTAAGTTTTGAATTGCTCTAATAACACCCCACCCCATCACTATGACGGGTCAGCAACGTGGTGCCCAGCCTGTTGGGTCACAGCCTCTGACGAGCCAGCTGAGACCCAGACGAGACTAACTACACTAAACGGTGACAATAGCAGTGAAAGTCCCCTGTGGTCATTCATTCTCATGGGTGGAGGGGGTGGAGGGTGGAGGGTGGAGGGAGGAGGGTGGAGGGTGGAGGGAGGAGGGTAGAGGGTGGAGGGGGTGGAGGGTGGAGGGAGGAGGGTAGAGGGGGTGGAGGGTGGAGGGAGGAGGGTAGAGGGTGGAGGGTGGAGGGTGGAGGGTGTGTGAGTGGAATGGGGGGGCAAAACAGCGGCTCTGCAATGGACTACCGGCACTCTGTGATGTCATCGTTGCATGAAGGGTGCAGAGGCAATATCAGGCAACTCCAGATAACATTCCATCATCACAGTCAGTAGCTTTGGCTTTAGAGACCAAAGCAGAAGTTTCCCATTCAGTGTGAGGAGGGAGGGGAGTTAGCAGGAGAAAGGTCTGGACAGGAGGACGCTGAGCAGGCAAAGAGGGGTAACAGAACAGAGAGGGACAATGGAAATGGAGACACCGGCTGGGTTACAGATGGGGGTACTTACGCCAAAGGGGAACCGCCCGGGGCTTCCTCTCTGCAGGGCAGGGGCAGGCAGGGGGCAGGGAGGGGCCAGGTGGATGGATGGAGAGGGAGGGGGGGGGGGAAGAGGCGTGGCGTGGCGTGGCGGGGGGTGGCGTGGCGTGGCAGGGGTGATGGGCAGAGCAGAGGGTTTGGTTGTGGAGGAAGTGAGAGAGGGTAGATTAGAAATATGGCCCCATGGGTGATCAGACGTGGAACCAGAGTAGAGTCCTCCCAAAACAACTTTGCTTTCCTCCACATACATTATGAACAAAATAGTATATCTGCTAATCAATTCCTTACATGGTATTAAAACGCCTGCAGCTGAAGTTCATAAAGCATGCATCTGTACACACTAACTGGATTTACGGGTTTCAGGTTCCAATTTCTACGTGAAATCCCCACTATCATGATGTTTCTATGGTCAAAATGACCTGAGATCTTGAGGTGTCTGTAGGGCTACAATGATTGTGGATGAGGCTGTGGATGAGGCTGTGGATGAGATCTGTGAATGAGATCTGGGCCTGGATTCATGAAAGGTTCTTAAGAATAAATGTTTTCTTAACTGCTTACATTTTCTTAACTTTAGTCTTAAGAGGAAAGTTAAGATAATTTGATATTCCTTAAGAATGTTCTTTTCTCTGTTCTTAAGTTTCTTCTTAAGAACATATTTAAGAAGAAATGAGATTCCTGAAAATATGTGTTCTTATATATTTTAAGATAACTCAACCCTTGTCTTAATTCACAGTCATGAGGGAATAAAGCTCATGAATGTAATTGATTATGTTTAATTTAATGTAACATGTATAATATCAATGTTTGTGTCTCCAGAAATGGTTTATACATATGATATTCATTAGTTAACTCTGTGTCCTGCATTCAAGATGCTTACTAGCTGGTTGCTACAGTACGGTGATCATCCATTCAAAAGCGTCTTAAGAAAATAATAGTTCTTAAGAAGATATTTCTGAATCCAGGATCGTGGACCTGGGAAGTGGATCAGGATTGTGGACCAGGGAAGTGGATCAGGATTGTGGACTAGAAAAGTGGATCAGGATTGTGGACCTGGGAAGTGGATCAGGATTGTGGACTAGAAAAGTGGATCAGGATTGTGGACCAGGGAAGTGGATCAGGATTGTGGACCAGGGAAGTGGATCAGGATTGTGGACCAGGGAAGTGGATCAGGATTGTGGACTAGAAAAGTGGATCAGGATTGTGGACCAGGGAAGTGGATCAGGATTGTGGACTAGAAAAGTGGATCAGGATTGTGGACCAGGGAAGTGGATCAGGATTGTGGACCACGGAAGTGGATCAGGTCTGTGTTGAGGACTGTAGCGAGGATGTGTACATCCTGTAGATGAGACCTGGTGTTCCACAGACTGAGACTGGATCAGCCCTGGAGAGCATTTTACACTTTACATTTTACGCTATTGCCATTGTTGCTACTATTATTGTTTAGTCATGTTGTTAGAATAATGACATTGCGCTGCAAATTAATATTGATAGATTGTTGCGTTGTGGAGGAGTTGCTTACCCTGAATCATTTAATTACATGGTATCCTGTTGTTTTAAATTGATGTGACTGAGAAAGTAATTGGGTGCTTTGATGCTTGAGGGTGAGTTGAATGAACACATTAATTCAGGGAATTAAGAAATAAATCTAACGCTAAAACAACCTGCCTCTTAGAGAGAGTAACCTTCACAGACAACCTGCCTTTTAGAGAAAGTAACCTTCACAGACAACCTGCCTTTTAGGGAGAGTAACCTTCACAGACAACCTGCCTTTTAGAGAGAGCATCCTTCACAGACAACCTGCCTCTTAGAGAGAGGAACCTTCACAGACAACCTGCCTCTTAGAGAGAGTAACCTTCACAGACAACCTGCCTTTTAGGGAGAGCATCCTTCACAGACAACCTGCCTTTTAGAGAGAGTAACCTTCACAGACAACCTGCCTTTTAGAGAGAGAAACCTTCACAGACAACCTGCCTCTTAGAGAAAGTAACTTTCACAGACAACCTGCCTTTTAGGGAGAGGAACCTTCACAGAAAACCTGCCTCTTAGAGAGTAACCTTCACAGACAACCTGCCTTTTGGAGAGAGTAACCTTCACAGACAACCTGCCTCTTAGAGAAAGTAACCTTCACAGACAACCTGCCTTTTAGAAAGAGTAACCTTCACAGACAACCTGCCTTTTAGAAAGAGTATCCTTCACAGACAACCTGCCTCTTAGAGAGAGTAACCTTCACAGACAACCTGCCTTTTAGAGAGATTAACCTTCACAGACAACCTGCCTTTTGGAGAGAGTAACCTTTGCTGACAACCTGCCTTTTAGGGACAGGAACCTTCACAGACAACCTGCCTTTTAGAGAGAGCTCTGTGCTTTTGAGCACCAAACCAAGCCTGAATACAGCCACCAACACCTTTCAGTGAAACCTGAGCACTCAAATCCCACAGAGTCAACACACAAGAAACACCATACTTCAACCAGCAGATCTACAATCAATATCCAACTGTCATAAGATGACATTTATACTGTACAAGCAGGGTACAGGAGGGTAAAAACATGTAGCTCCAACCCAGATAAAGACAGAGGATGCTGTGGCTTCTGCAGCACAGCTACTACTGTTCAACACCAAACCACTGTAGTTCAGTTCAGCACAGCCAAGGAAAGGAGAGGAGAGGAGGGGCAACTAAAGTCATGCAGGCTTGAGAGAGGTAGAATAAGAAAGAGGGAGGTAGAGAGAGAGAGGGAGAGAGGGGGGGGAGGAGTGCAGGGCTTTCTTACCCAGGCATGCCCTCGTGTCCCTTGGACTGGGACTGGCCTGCGATGGCGTCCATGATGGCGTCCTGGGAGTACATGCTGATGGGGGTGTTGTATTGGGCATGGATGATGGTGGCCTTGCCCCCGGGGCCCTTCACCTCGATGGGCTTGTGGGTGGACAGGGCTGAGTCCTTCAGGACGCTGGGGTTAAAGTTGGAGATGTACTCGTTGCTGTCAGGGGGGAGTGGGGGGGTGGAGGGTGTCAGGGGGAGTGGTGGTGGTGGAGGGTGAAAAGTTGAGAAAGAGGAGAGAAAGAGGGGGTGAGAGAAAGAGAGAGAGAGAAAGAGAGAGAAGGAGAGAGAGAGAGAGAGTGAGGAAAAGTGAAGGAAGGTGAGGGAGGAGGGTGGAAGGAGAGGGAGAGATGTACAGTAGTGAGGGAGGAAGGGGCTTTTGGAAGAGAAAGGAGGATCAGGAGCCACAGAGGTGACATAGAAGTGACATAGAGGTGACATAGAGGGGACATATAACACAGCAAACATGCTTTCTGTTAGACCTGCCTGGTAAGCACCCACAGGCAGCTCACACCCCTGACCACACAGGTCACAGGTCATAGGTCAACTCACACACCTGACCACACACAGATACACAGGTCATAGGTCAACTCTCCGATACACAGGTCATAGGTCAACTCACACACCTGACCACACATTGATACAGAGGTCATAGGTCAACCTTCCAATATACAGGTCATAGGTCAACTCACACAGCTGACCACACACAGATACACAGGTCATAGGTCAACCTTCCGATACACAGGTCATAGGTCAACCTTCCGATACACAGGTCATAGGTCAACCCTGTGAGGCTGAGAGGGGGTTATAGAATGGCAAAAAATCAAGTTAGAGAGCAGTTGGAGTATGTGCAATAATTATAATCTCTAGCTCTATATACAATAGCACCTAAATAAAAATTATGGGTCCATTGCAGCCAACATTCAGAACGGGACGACCATAAACTGGTCTCTTGTTAAATCAGAGATGATCCTGCAACTAGAGCACTAGTTAGTCACACCTGGGGCTCCTCTTCCTATGAGGTAACAGAGTTGCTGCCCCCTCCAGTAGATGCTTTAACCTGCTTCACCCAACCCTAATCCTAACCCTAAAACTAACCCACCAGACTGGAGAAAATCCTCTGTCCATATTCGCAAAGATTTCATTGAATACAAATTACAATTCAAGATAATTATGATAATGATTTCCATTTTCCATTTTAATTTTTTCAGTAATTGAAAATAAAAACAATATTTTTTCTCTGCAATGTCAATTCACTTAATGTTAACAGCACTGAAACTGAAACCGCTGTTCTCCATTGGCCAACTTAATTGCGGTGAATTGGCCTCATTTATGGCTTTGCAGGACAATAGCCTACGTTATATAATGAAGCTGTCAATTTGTGAATTAAATCTGATAGAATCTGATGAAACCACTTCACCTCTCGACACTGTCTCAGCTGCTGGCATCACGGGAGGACGGGAGGATGGGAGGACGGGTACACGAGGCGCGGAGCGGGGCGCAGAGAGATGGGAGAAGCAATATTATTTAGCTTTTCACTTACTGATGGTTAGCCTACCTGTCTGTTGTTTATTCATTCAACTTCCGTTATGGATAATAAAGACATTTGACGAGGCTCCTGATTGTGACAATCATAAAATATGTTTAAAGCCGATATATCTGGGACAGTTATGCTACACCGTATTACAAAATGAGCAAACCTGCCAGTGAACCTTTTACAATAAGGTGTTGAACCTTCTGTTTGAGGTCGACCAATGACGGGTCGATGTTAGGCTTTTATTCTTTCATTCATCTTACTTCGTCCTGAGGAATAAGCTAATTATTTTACTTGATAATGACCCCAGAGCCATGAAAAAGTTTCCAGTGAATGCTGTTTGTAGCCAACGGTAAGCTGTTTGTAGCCAACGATAAGCTGTTTGTAGCCAACGGTAAGCTGTTTGTAGCCAACGGTAAGCTGTTTGTAGCCAACGGTAAGCTGTTTGTAGCCAACGGTAAGCTGTTTGTAGCAGAGGGTCAACTTGACTTCCGTACCCGAGTAGAGGGGCGTGGCTTCAGATTTCCGGGATTGTAATGTTTCCGGCGTGAGAAATCGGAGATATGAACTTCATTCAACTTTAGCCGCATGACCTCTTTGTGATTTCTGATTGGTTGATAATTCAGATGGGTGGGGGTAGAGAGCCATCTGCTATCAAAGTGAATTTACACACAAACATACAGCAGACTAGTTAATAGATCACTAAATTCTACCATTAACATTAAGATATTTATCAACTAATACTCAATTACACGAACACTTCCCAACACGGCCTCCTCCCAACACATCCCCCTCCCACACTCCTACGTGACGCCTGAAGGTCCTGCGAACGCAATTCAGAGGGAAATCAAGGATGGTGTCAGAATATGACCTTCACAATCTAATTAGAGATGACAAGGATCTCGTCTGTGAAGGCGTGTGAGGCAATGAACATCAGAGGCATAAAAATATCGAAATGATTAAGAGACTGATGGTAGGCTTCATCCTGACTGATGGGACAACCTTTACATTCCAAAAGGTCATGTTGATTTACTACGAACACGGCTCTTCAATATCAAAGCATCAAGACAAGACATGCAGGTCGATGTACCTTCACCCCTCTAATTCCTCTGGGGCCGACGGAGACAATGCATGTTTTTGTCCAGTCCAGCCCTAACACACCCGATCTAACTAAACAACTCATCAGGGTCCTCAATCAGGAAGACCACAATTAGTTCAATCAAGTGCCTTGGCTGGGGCAAAAACATGCACACCTCCTGCGCTCCAGGAATTTAGTTTGGGACCACTGGCTGCTTCACACAATAACATTACACCATGCAACCACAACCACAACCACAACCACAACCACAACCACAACCACAACCACAACCACAACCACAACCACACAACATGTCAACCACAACCACACAACTGGTCAACCACGGTACTACACCACAACCAAGGGAGGGTACTAACTTGGCAGGAGTGTTGGTAATAACCTGAGGCAGCGGAGGGGAGAGAAAGAGAGAGAGAAAGAGAGAAAGAGACAGTGATTAATAATACAATTACACTTTAGGACCCACCCCCACAAGGCTGCTCGCGTGGCATCAAGGGCAAAAGAATGTTCCAGGACAGGATGGGAGAATAGACACTGGAAGACAGGGTGGAGACACAGGCTCTCCGGTGATCAGGATTAGGGTCAGGGTTAGGGTTAGGGTTAGCCCTAACATTACAGCCCTGACAACTGGAAATAGATACAGAACAATCAGTGATGAAGGACTAAGCCTAACCCTAACCCTTACAAACTGTTGCCACAGTCCTGACATGTTTTCACCTTTGTCGGTGTTCAGCCTCGCAATCAATGACAGGAGATACAGCTGTGGTCAGTGAGGTGACAGACTTTGGGCCCCAAATTGCTTCCGCCAAGTTTTTTGTGGCCATGGCTGCTAAATTGGTCATCTCGTTCAGCAAAGTTGATTTGGATGTACTAATCAGTAGCAACTTCAGTAGCCCCAAAGCCAAATCGATCTATCTCCATACACAACAAGCATTCATTCATGGCCTGGGGTGGTCCAGTAGTCTAGCACCTTGGCCTGGGGTGGTCCAGTGGTCTAGCACCATGGCCTGGGGTGGTCCAGTGGTCTAGCACCATGGCCTGGGGTGGTCCAGTGGTCTAGCACCTTGGCCTGCGGTGGTCCAGTGGTCTAGCACCATGGCCTGGGGTGGTCCAGTGGTTTAGTACCATGGTCTGGGGTGGTCCAGTGGTCTAGCACCATGGCCTGGGGTGGTCCAATAATCGCCCCCTCACCGATGACATCAATGATTCAGTCTCATTTCCGTTCCTATGTCACACGCGTGTTCTCCGACACAGCAGCTCTGCCTGTGGTGACAGATGTGTTGCCATAGAGATTTGTGACGCTGATTCATCATTAAACACGTCATAATAGGGTGCTAAGTGGAGAGGCAGGGGTGTAGCCTACAGCCTTACGAAGTTGGGAATAATATTTTACTTGGAATGGATAATTGCCCCACTCCCCTCGCTAACCCTCTGAACTCCCAACTGCCCCTCCATTTATTGCCCCTCCTGTATTGGTGTGTGTGTTGTTCGGGGCAGTTTGTGTTGGTTGGGGCAGACGCACTTTGCAGTGACAGTGAATTATCAAAACAGTTTTTGCACATGGTTTAAGTAGTGCAGCGCTCTTTAGTGGAAGCAAATTGGGGCCCTTTAACTGTTTACGTCATAGAAGGGTGTAGGTTGAAGACCCATCTCTTCAGGCTACATCTCCTAAAGACTTCTTCACCCCCACTACCCCCCTGTACTAACCCTAACCCTAACCCTAGAGACCTCTTCACCCCCACTACCCCCCCTGTACTAACCCTAACCCCAACCCTAGAGAACTCTTCACCCCCACTACCCCCCCTGTACTAACCCTAAAGACCTCTTCACCCCCACTACCCCCCCTGTACTAACCCTAACCCTAACCCTAGAGACCTCTTCACCCCCACTACCCCCCCTGTACTAACCCTAACCCTAACCCTAGAGACCTCTTCACCCCCACTACCCCCCCCTGTACTAACCCTAACCCTAACCCTTGAGACTTCTTCACCCCCACTACCCCCCCTGTATTAACCCTAACCCTAGAGACCTCTTCACCCCCACTTCTCCCCTGTACTAACCCTAACCCTAACCCTAGAGACCTCTTCACCCCCACTACTCCCCTGTACTAACCCTAACCCTAACCCTAGAGACCTCTTCACCCCCACTACTCCCCTGTACTAACCCTAAACCTAACCCTAGAGACCTCTTCACCCCCACTACCCCCCCTGTACTAACCCTAAACCTAACCCTAGAGACCTCTTCACCCCCACTACCCCCCCTGTACTAACCCTAAACCTAACCCTAGAGACCTCTTCACCCCCACTACTCCCCTGTACTAACCCTAAACCTAACCCTAGAGACCTCTTCACCCCCACTACCCCCCCTGTACTAACCCTAAACCTAACCCTAGAGACCTCTTCACCCCCACTACTCCCCTGTACTAACCCTAAACCTAACCCCCCTGTACTAACCCTAACCCCAACTCTAGAGACCTCTTCACCCTCACTACTTCACCCACACTTTGGATAAAGGCGTCTGCTAAATGCCATAAATATAAATGTAATGTAAAATGAAGGGATGGACAGAGGTGAGGAGGGCGAGAGAGGAGAGAGAGAGAGAGAGCAGATATATCGGGGTGTGTTTAGAGCTGCAGCAGTGGGAACCTGAACCTGATCCCAGGCGTTCCAGGGCCTTTTAAAGAGACCCCCAGAACAGGTGCTAACCCTGGCAATCACAGTGACAGAGTAACCTTATCATGCTCCACAATTGGGGAAACCCTGTACCTCTGCGGCGGTAAGTGAGACCATCTCCCATACGTCCTGATTTTAAAATGGGGGTGAATGCAAATGTATGCAAATTAACTGTATTCACAACTAAAATATTCATATGTTGAGCGACGCTATTACTGATTCAGCTCTGACTTGTAAACAACAAAGCAGCGTTTTACAAAAATCTGCCAGAAACTAGTCACTGAAGTCTCTGACTCGCTGAAGTCTCTGACTCGCTGAAGTCTCTGACTCGCTGAAGTCTCTGAGATTTCGCAGTTACTTCTTCAGCCATCCTTGCCAGGGGCAGAGCAGAGGTCTGGGATGAACTCAGTACGTGTGCATGAGGGCTTGCCTTGAGGGAGATGTCAGTCACAGTCAGAGTGTTTCAGCAGCGGGTACCGAGACACCTAATCTTCTAGAGGCTCTTCGTATTACCTGGAAGAGGGCCACAGCCTGAGCCAGGGGCCTTTACAGGGACCGTGCCTTGCACATTCCCCTCAATGTGGGAATCTAAATCACCCTCAACAGCCTCTGGCATGGTGCTGGAGTGGAGAGCCATCGCAACCGACCTGGCTCGTTAGTTTAAAGCTTGGCTCAGGATAAGAATACACCGCTAAGTCTGAATGTTCTGAGACTCTTTCCATCCTTCTACCCCAGGAGGGTTTCTGATTGGCTAGCAGAGCAGCAGGGGGCTGCATGAGCCCTTCAACCCTGCCAGAGGAGGAGGCCGTCGCCCCGCCCAGACAATGATCTGAGGTCAGTTTGTGCCCTGTGAGAGGGGGGGTTTTCATATATCCCAGACAATGATCTGAGGTCAGTTTGTGTACTGTGAGGGGGGGGGGGGGGGGGGGGGGGGTTAATATATCCCAGACAATGATCTGAGGTCAGTTTGTGTCCTGTGAGGGGGGGGGTTCATATATCCCAGACAATGATCTGAGGTCAGTTTGTGTCCTGTGAGGGGGGGGGGGTTCATATATCCCAGACAATGATCTGAGGTCAGTTTGTGTCCTGTGAGGGGGGGGGGTTCATATATCCCAGACAATGATCTGAGGTCAGTTTGTGTCCTGTGAGGGGGGGGGGGTTCATATATCCCAGACAATGATCTGAGGTCAGTTTGTGTCCTGTGAGGGGGGGGGGGGGTTCATATATCCCAGACAATGATCTGAGGTCAGTTTGTGTCCTGTGAGGGGGGGGGGTTCATATATCCCAGACAATGATCTGAGGTCAGTTTGTGTCCTGTGAGGGGGGGGGGGGTTCATATGTCCCAGAAAATGATCTGAGGTCAGTTTGTGACCTGTGAGGGGGGGGGGGGGGTTCATATATCCCAGACAATGATCTGAGGTCAGTTTGTGTCCTGTGAGGGGGGGGGGGTTCATATATCCCAGACAATGATCTGAGGTCAGTTTGTGTCCTGTGAGGGGGGGGGGGGGGGTTCATATATCCCAGACAATGATCTGAGGTCAGTTTGTGTCCTGTGAGGGGGGGGGGGGGGGTTCATATATCCCAGACAATGATCTGAGGTCAGTTTGTGTCCTGTGAGGGGGGGGGGTTCATATATCCTAGATCAGTGTGTATAGGGGCGACTCCTCGTCCTCTCCTCTGGGGAGGGGATCGAAGGGGCTCGGCTGCCCCCTGCCCCCTGGCCTGAACGTCAGTTACATACCCCTCTGGGATGCCCCCCGCCGAGCCCTGTCCTCGGTGGCCCTCCTGGAGCACGGCCATCTCCCGCAGTGTCTCTGCCGAGTACAGCCCAAGGGGCGTGTTATACTGCCTCTGCTGGGCGGGGGAGGTCTTGCCCCTCTTGGTCGGAGACCCCGCCCCTCCTCCCCCACTCCCACCACTCATCGCCAGCATGTTACATGACTGGCTGACCACCTCTAGTGACCCGAAGGAGGTATTGCAGGCCGAGAGGCCGCTATTGGTTTGGACAGTTTGACCCTTCGGAAGGGGAGGGGGAGGGGGAGGGGGGCGGCATGGGTGGGGTTGATGAGGGGAGAGACAGATAGGGATCTTCAGATAGAACAAAGCAATAAAAAAACATTTAAAAAACCAAAGAAGTGCGTGATTTCAAACAACACACTCCCCATCAAACTTGAAAATCCAGTGCTGGGAGTCATGTACCAATATTATGTACCACCAGCAGAGGGCAGCAGAGGACTTTGTATAGTCCCAATTACTGTGTACTAGTCTCCCCGCTGAGTGTGTGAAACTCTATGAGGATCAGCCCCAGCACTGCCCGGGGCCGGTCCACAGAGCTGGAGTGTCTACTGCTGCTGCTAACCACTGCTGCTTACAGCTCTGACTTTAATGGAGCAGCTTTGCATGGGGCTTTATGGAACTTTCTGTCCCTCACGCCTCCTGTGTGTGTGTGTGTGTGTGTGTGTGTGTGTGTGTGTGTGTGTGTGTGTGTGTGTGTGTGTGTGTGTGTGTGTGTGTGTGTGTGTGTGTGCGTGACACATAAAAAAACTAAGTTAGTTAAGTTAAATTAAGTTGTGCTGAATATCTTTTGGTCCTGAACAGTCCCCGGCCCGGGAGCCAAGAGCGTGAGGTCTAGGGTGCTTCCATGCGTACCTTCTGGTGAGGGATCATAGGCATGGGGGAATCAATGCTTGGTGTGGCCGTAGGAACTGGGACTGGCCGCTTTGACCTGCAAAAGAAACAAAGTGGCCAATAAGAAAATGTAACAGCTTTAATTTCATGCTTTAGAATACAATTCTCAACTGAATAACGGAGAGGAAAGAGGGAAAACAGGGGAGAGGGGAGTGGAGGGGGGGGGGGGGTATGAGAGAAGGAGAAACAGAGACAAGTGAAAGGCTGGATGGAGAGTTGAGAGACAAGAGGGGAAGGATGATGGTGAGTGACGGAGAGAATGTGTTAATAAAGGAGAGAGAGTCATTGACCTTTGAAGCTTTAGGCCCTATTAGACTAATTTCCGCTTAAAAACGAGATCCTAACTAAACTGCTTCTGACATTAGAAATAGGATGATCAGATGTAAAAGCAGGGATGTTGTTGGATAAGTAACACCTTGAAGTTTGTGTGGATGTTCAGATCATAGTTCAGAATAACATACTACACATGACAAGAAGATAAAGTCAACAATAATCAAATGATGGGCCCGTCCAGCTGTTAAGAGTCATCCTGCAATCATCCTACAAGTCCATCATTACTACTGTTGCAACCGAGAGGTGAAAGGTCACAGGCTGAAGCACACAACAACTGAGTGAGCCTGTTGAGACACCAGTGTTGGGGAGAAGTTCCACTACATGTAGTTCAACTATCAGTTCAACCCTAACCCTAGCCCTCCTAACCCTGACCCTAACCCTAGCCCCAACCCTAACCCTAGCCCTCCTAACCCTAGCCCCAACCCTAACCCTAGCCCTCCTAACGCTGACCCTAACACATGTCTTCATGTCTTAACCTCATACTGAACATCCCCACAACACTGCATTACCAAACACAGTGTTGGGGAGAAGTTCCACTACATGTAGTTCAACTATCAGTTCAACTGCATTTTGCAGTAGCTTGGTGGTCGTTAAACTAAATTAATATCCCAGTTGTGTTTCCTGTAGTTAACTACTTTGTTGACATGTAATGGTGTAGTAAGCTACTGCCACTACTCATTACATTTTTCATTGCAATTAAACTATTATTCCAGCCCTTGAACTTCAACTTCCTCCTACTTCTTCTCTTACTGCCTCCAGTCTCCCCTCTTTGTTCCACCTCACCATCTTTCTCTCTCCCAGTGATTTCAGAGTGCTTCTGTCACATGGACTGGTCATCTCTCAGTAACTGATTATCATGTGTTCTTTCTATGTAGTGAACTACTTTGAGTTGTTATGTAGTGAACTACTTTTTCAAAGTAGCTTTAGTTTGACAAACTATATTTCTCTCCAGGGTAGCTTGGGTTCAGTTCAACTTCTTTCCTTGTAAAGTAATCGTTAATCTAGTTAAATACATTTCCAGAGTAGCTTCCCCAACACTGTGAAACAGGAGGACAGGGTTAGGGTTAGAGTTAGGGTTAGTTAATCTAGTTAAATACATTAGTAGCTTCCCAACACTGTGAAACAGGAGGACAGCAACACAAACTGTATGTAGCTAGTGGTGAGCCCCATCACTGAACACATATGGACTCAATCATACAGGATGTATGCGTACTGCGTGTGTAAATGTGTGTGTAAATGCCATAAATGTAAATGTAAATTTAGGTTGAATTTTATAAATACAAACCCTTTTTCTGTGCACTTTCTGTGCCAATAAGTGCATCAGTCAATCCACCACAGTGTTTTACCACCTGTGTATGAAGTGATTAACTCATTCAGTGCCATTGTCAACATTCTAGAGCACCAAAACTGCATAAATTATGATGCCTCATTTTGTAGCCAATCAAAGTATTGTTGCTAGGTAACCACCACATAGAACACCACCTGTCGTAAGACAATGGACCTGTGGAATTAAGTTATTGGGAGACTAGAGTGCCTTCTTTTGTGTGTGCATGTGTGTGTGTGTGTGTGTGTGTGTGTGTGTGTGTGTGTGTGTGTGTGTGTGTGTGTGTGTGTGTGTGTGTGAGTAACCCCTCAACACCTGTTGTAAAACAACGGACCAATGAAGGAGTCGGGGACTGGAGTCTTTGGTCTTCTGTTTCCTCATGGGAGAAAGCTGTAGAACGCTCAGTCATACCGGGATTACTGCCTATAATATACTAGTTACCTTCATACGGTCCAGTGGTAACTCATATGTATAGTAGTTACCTTCAAACGGTCCAGTGGTAACTCATATGTATAGTAGTTACCTTCAAACGGTCCAGTGGTAACTCATATATATAGTAGTTACCTTCAAACGGTCCAGTGGTAACTCATATATATAGTAGTTACCTTCATACGGTCCAGTGGTAACTCATATATAGTAGTTACCTTCATACGGTCCAGTGGTAACTCATATATATAGTAGTTACCTTCATACGGTCCAGTGGTAACTCATATGTATAGTAGTTACCTTCATACGGTCCAGTGGTAACTCATATATATAGTAGTTACCTTCATACGGTCCAGTGGTAACTCATATATATAGTAGTTACCTTCATACGGTCCAGTGGTAACTCATATATATAGTAGTTACCTTCATACGGTCCAGTGGTAACTCATATGTATAGTAGTTACCTTCAGATAGGTCGCCTGCATCAACAGGCAGATCAGATACAGGTGAATCAGGAGAGCTGTAGATAATAGCATACTTCTGCAGCCTGCGGGAGACTGCATACAGACACACCGTGAGTGTTTCTGAGCAGCACAAAAATTAACACAGACACAATACTTTGGCATCTCTGTTGGGTACAGCGAGCTGGCAGAATTCAATAGCATTTTCAGAACGAATTCTCTGGCCTTGTGCCCTCCGTGTGCTTACCAAACAAAGGCTCAAAATGGCTCCAGCGTTCAAAATAGAAAATGTATTTGTTGTTGTTCAAAAGTTGAACACAAAGAAAAGGATTCATGTACTTTCCAGAATTAGATAGATAGATAGATAGAAACTTTATTTATCCCAGGGGGAAATTCAGGTTCCAAGTAGCATACAGACATACATACAGACAGAATTTCACATGTTTGCAGTGTGTGTGTGTGTGTGTGTATGTGTGTGTGTGTGTGTGTGTGTGTCTCTGCCTGTGTGTGTGTGTGTGTGTGTGTGTGTGTGTGTGTGTGTGTGTGTGTGTGTGTATGTGTGTATGTATGGTGCTCGACCAACTGAGCCACAGCATAACCTCACACCCCCCTCATGGTTCCATTGATTCTTCTTCGTTTCTTCTGAAACAGACGTCAAATTGTTGCAAACTGTCGCCCCGCAATTCAAGTTGCTCCATCCGAGTCTCCAATTGCGACCTCTGACCTGCCAACACACGTGACCGTGTCCTCAAACCAGCTACGCTATCCAAAAGCTAGCAATTGGACAACGCGGGTGGGAGGGGGGGTAGGGGGGTTGGAGGGGGGTATTTCAACTTCAGGAGTGAGTTTACCATCTCAACTCGGTTATACCTCTTCCCAGCCAGGCTACAGTTAGGGTTAGGGTTGGGGTTAGGGTTAGGGTTAGGGTTAGGGTTAGGCAGAATGGGGCCGGGGTGAGGGACTGTGAGATAGTACTGCACTGCTGGAGGATGACCTCAGGATGACCTCCTGCTTATCCTCCACGGAGCTACTGTAGGGGGCGAGGACCCTCCATTTTAGGGGGTTTCCTCCCTACCCAAACCCCAACACAGGTAAACCTCTCTTGAGCTCAGGCTAGATTTATAGGACCTCCACCCAGGTCAGAGTGAGATTAGGTATGTTTTAAGAAGCCCATCGTTGGAGGACTAAGAGGAGGGGGGGGTAGGGATGTTTTAAGACCTATGGATTTGCATGCCTCCACTATTGTTCCTCGGCTCTCAAAGGTCAGAGGTCAGCTCAACAACCGTGGTCTTTTGCTCTCTCCAACAGTTGATACAGAGGAAAAAAAGAGGGGGGGGGGGGGGGGGGGGGGGTTTCTGCCATGTCTGAATCGGCATGAGACAGCCTTCCAATCACATGTATTGCACTTGTGGTGGTAATTATACATTTTCTGAGTGATTGTGCATTAGATTAACCCATACCTCTGAATCTGCTCAGAAGCAGGGGGCAATCAGACATTCAGAGAATACCTCTGTGGCTCAGTTGGTAGAGCATGGCTCTAACAAGACTT
>NC_139653.1:53941800-53981800 GCF_951799395.1 Argentina silus | reverse complement strand
CAGAGCCTCCAGGGCCTGTATCAGAGCCTCCAGGGCCTGTATGAGAGCCTCCAGGGCCTGTATCAGAGCCTCCAGGGCCTGTATCAGAGCCTCCAGGGCCTGTATGAGAGCCTCCAGGGCCTGTATCAGAGCCTCCAGGGCCTGTATCAGAGCCTCCAGGGCCTGTATCAGAGCCTCCAGGGCCTGTATCAGAGCCTCCAGGGCCAGTATCAGAGCCTCCAGGGCCTGTATCAGAGCCTCCAGGGCCTGTATCAGAGCCTCCAGGGCCTGTATCAGAGCCCCCATGGCCTGTATGAGCCTCCAGTGCCAGTATCAGACCCTCCAGGACCTGTATGAGAGCCTCCAGGGCCTGTATCAGAGCCTCCAGGGCCTGTATCAGAGCCTCCAGGGCCTGTATCAGAGCCCCCATGGCCTGTATGAGCCTCCAGTGCCAGTATCAGACCCTCCAGGACCTGTAGGAGAGCCTCCAGGGCCTGTATCAGAGCCTCCAGGGCCTGTATCAGAGCCTCCAGGGCCTGTATCAGAGCCTCCAGGGCCTGTAATCAGAGCCTCCTGGGCCTGTATCAGAGCCTCCTGGGCCTGTATCAGAGCCTCCAGGGCCTGTATCAGAGCCTCCAGGGCCTGTAATCAGAGCCTCCTGGGCCTGTATCAGAGCCTCCTGGGCCTGTATCAGAGCCTCCAGGGCCTGTATCAGAGCCTCCAGGGCCTGTATCAGAGCCTCCAGGGCCTGCCACTGCAGTGATGTACCTATCACTTGCACGTTGCCATTATGACTTTCTGTATATATTATTGGTGGATTTCATCGATGAGAGTTTGTTGAAGGCTTCATTAAATTTGTCTTACACAAAACACTTAAGCTATACTTTAACAACATAATTTTGTATGAGTTTCCACTGTACAGCCAATGCTTATTGGCAATGCTTAATGCTTATTGGCAGTTATTACACAATAACAACCTGTTTTAAAAGGGTTCCGTTTTCTTTTTCAATTCAGTTTTTCAGGTCTCCTACTATTGTTTTCAGCTCAGAGGGCAAGCAGGGTAAACAGGGTAAACAGGGGTAAACAGAGGTAAACAGGGGTAAACAGAAGTAAACAGGGGTAAACAGAGGTAAACAGGGTAAACAGGGGTAAACAGAGGTAAACAGAGGTAAACAGGGGTAAACAGGGGTAAACAGAGGTAAACAGGGGTAAACAGAGGTAAACAGGGTAAACAGAGGTAAACAGAGGTAAACAGGGTAAACAGGGGTAAACAGAGGTAAACAGGGGTAAACAGGGGTAAACAGAGGTAAACAGGGGTAAACAGAGGTAAACAGGGGTAAACAGGGTAAACAGGGGTAAACAGGGGTAAACAGAGGTAAACAGGGGTAAACAGAGGTAAACAGGGTAAACAGAGGTAAACAGAGGTAAACAGGGTAAACAGGGGTAAACAGGGGTAAACAGGGGTAAACAGAGGTAAACAGGGGTAAACAGAGGTAAACAGGGTAAACAGAGGTAAACAGAGGTAAACAGGGTAAACAGGGGTAAACAGAGGTAAACAGGGGTAAACAGGGGTAAACAGAGGTAAACAGGGGTAAACAGAGGTAAACAGGGGTAAACAGGGTAAACAGGGGTAAACAGGGGTAAACAGAGGTAAACAGGGGTAAACAGAGGTAAACAGGGTAAACAGAGGTAAACAGAGGTAAACAGGGTAAACAGGGGTAAACAGAGGTAAACAGGGGTAAACAGGGGTAAACAGAGGTAAACAGGGGTAAACAGAGGTAAACAGGGTAAACAGAGGTAAACAGAGGTAAACAGGGTAAACAGGGGTAAACAGAGGTAAACAGGGGTAAACAGGGGTAAACAGAGGTAAACAGGGGTAAACAGAGGTAAACAGGGGTAAACAGGGTAAACAGGGTAAACAGGGGTAAACAGGGGTAAACAGAGGTAAACAGAGGTAAACAGGGTAAACAGGGGTAAACAGAGGTAAACAGGGGTAAACAGGGGTAAACAGAGGTAAACAGGGGTAAACAGAGGTAAACAGGGGTAAACAGGGTAAACAGGGGTAAACAGGGGTAAACAGAGGTAAACAGGGGTAAACAGAGGTAAACAGGGTAAACAGAGGTAAACAGAGGTAAACAGGGTAAACAGGGTAAACAGGGGTAAACAGGGGTAAACAGGGTAAACAGAGGTAAACAGGGGTAAACAGAGGTAAACAGAGGTAAACAGGGGTAAACAGGGTAAACAGGGGTAAACAGGGTAACAGAGGTAAACAGGGGTAAACAGGGGTAAACAGAGGTAAACAGGGTAAACAGGGGTAAACAGAGGTAAACAGGGGTAAACAGGGTAAACAGGGGTAAACAGGGGTAAACAGGGTAAACAGAGGTAAACAGGGGTAAACAGGGTAAACAGAGGTAAACAAGGGTAAACAGGGTAAACAGAGGTAAACAGGGGTAAACAGGGTAAACAGGGGTAAACAGAGGTAAACAGGGTAAACAGAGGTAAACAGGGGTAAACAGAGGTAAACAGGGGTAAACAGGGTAAACAGAGGTAAACAGGGGTAAACAGGGTAAACAGGGGTAAACAGGGTAAACAGAGGTAAACAGGGTAAACAGGTAAACAGAGGTAAACAGAGGTAAACAGGGGTAAACAGAGGTAAACAGGGGTAAACAGAGGTAAACAGGGGTAAACAGGGTAAACAGAGGTAAACAGGGGTAAACAGGGTAAACAGGGGTAAACAGGGTAAACAGAGGTAAACAGAGGTAAACAGAGGTAAACAGGGGTAAACAGAGGTAAACAGGGTAAACAGAGGTAAACAGGGTAAACAGGGGTAAACAGAGGTAAACAGGGTAAACAAAGGTAAACAGGGTAAACAGAGGTAAACAGGGTAAACAGAGGTAAACAGGGTAAACAGGGGTAAACAGAGGTAAACAGGGTAAACAGGGGTAAACAGGGGTAAACAGGGTAAACAGGGGTAAACAGAGGTAAACAGGGTAAACAGGGGTAAACAGAGGTAAACAGGGGTAAACAGAGGTAAACAGGGTAAACAGGGGTAAACAGGGGTAAACAGGGTAAACAGGGGTAAACAGAGGTAAACAGGGTAAACAGGGGTAAACAGAGGTAAACAGGGTAAACAGAGGTAAACAGGGGTAAACAGGGGTAAACAGGGTAACAGAGGTAAACAGGGTAAACAGAGGTAAACATGGTAAACAGGGGTAAACAGAGGTAAACAGGGTAAACAGAGGTAAACAGGGGTAAACAGGGGTAAACAGGGTAACAGAGGTAAACAGGGTAAACAGAGGTAAACATGGTAAACAGGGGTAAACAGAGGTAAACAGGGTAAACAGGGGTAAACAGGGGTAAACAGGGTAAACAGGGTAACAGAGGTAAACAGGGTAAACAGAGGTAAACAGGGGTAAACAGGGTAAACAGGGGTAAACAGGGTAAACAGAGGTAAACAGGGGTAAACAGAGGTAAACAGGGTAAACAGGGGTAAACAGGGTAAACAGGGGTAAACAGAGGTAAACAGGGTAAACAGAGGTAAACAGGGTAAACAGAGGTAAACAGGGTAAACAGGGGTAAACAGAGGTAAACAGGGGTAAACAGGGTAAACAGGGGTAAACAGGGTAAACAGGGGTAAACAGGGTAAACAGGGGTAAACAGAGGTAAACAGGGTAAACAGGGGTAAACAGGGTAAACAGAGGTAAACAGAGGTAAACAGGGTAAACAGGGGTAAACAGAGGTAAACAGGGTAAACAGAGGTAAACAGGGGTAAACAGGGTAAACAGGGGTAAACAGAGGTAAACAGGGTAAACAGGGTAAACAGGAGTAAACAGGGGTGAACAGAGGTAAACAGGGTAAACAGAGGTAAACAGAGGTAAACAGGGTAAACAGGGGTAAACAGAGGTAAACAGGGTAAACAGGGGTAAACAGGGTAAACAGAGGTAAATAAAAGTGTTGCTGTAGACAATACAGACCTCTAACCTCACTGGTCACTTTCATGACAATTCAAGGCTTGAAGAAAAGCCAATGGGTCAGTTTCTGTTAACAAGTGCGAAAAGAATCTGACATCCCATGAATGCAGTGTGACCTGATACCCGGCAGCCCAGGACGGCACCCAGGGGAAGGAAAGCCGGGAAGTTCCTTCACAGGTGGGCTGTTGGGGAATGGGGAGTGGGGGTGGGGTGGGGTTGGGGTTGGGGGTGGGGGTGGGGGTGGGGGGGCGAGGGGTGTTGGAACAGTCTGGGTCACTTCTCTGGAACCACAATACCACACCTTAAGGACACACAGGTGATCACACACCAACGACCAATGGTAAGAGTGCTGAGTTACCGGGAACCCCAGTGCTCTCCCCCTTCAGAGGGAATGGGGGAGGAGGGGGAGGAGGGACATGGGCACTGCTGGGTATCTATAGCCCTCACAATCTGCCCCAGCAGCGCTGACCTTCAGCAGCCTGCTAAAAACAGCCTTGCCTGTCAGCAGCCTCGGCTGTTGCCTCTCATTCCACAGGCCTGGGGAGGGGAGTGGGGAGGGGGGCAGGGAGAGGGGAAGGGGGCGGGGGGGGGGGGGGGGGCTGAGGGGAAGGGGGGGTTGCTGGAATGCAGGCCTGTAAGACCAGGGCTAACATAAGAGACACGTTATTGCTGCTGAGGGGCCGTCAGCCTGCTTCTGGTACTCAGAGCACTGGGGGGGTGGGGTGGGGGTGTGGGGAGGTGGGGTGGGGGTCTGAGGGGTTGGGGTGGGGTGGGAAGCCAGTGAGGTCTCTTCTAGAGTGGCATCTATGTACAGTACAGGCCACCGTGAGAATCCCACATACTGAAAGGACTGAGGGCGCTTGCAGAGGCACGACACTATCAGTTACATACTAACACAGTTAACTGGTTTAGAGTTGCAGAGGGGCTGGACTGACTGGGAGACAGGGAGTTTAACTGGGGCAGTAAGATATCGCCAATAAAACGTTACAGAATATGAACGTATTCTTAGCAGTCAGGCTGCATCGTCATCGGGACCTTGTTAAATCCCTAGAATAAGACACCAGAACCTTATTGATGTGCTGCACCTCAGCCTCAGTGCTGTGTTGGCAATATGAAGATCAGACGAGTTTAACAACGAGTTTATATCCAGCCTTTGAGATGTCTGGACAGCCCTGCTTGCCCTCAGAACCTACCCACCCGTACCACTGAGGTCGATCAGGGTTCATGTGTCAGTATCAATCTCGGTCTTCTTCATGGAAAAGCCAGCCCATAACTGTGGCTGAATGGAAGGTGGCACTGGTAGCCCAACACACTCCTAGGGTTAGGGTTAGGGTTAGGGTTAGGGTTAGGGTTAGGGCTAGGAATAGGGTTAGGGTTAGGGCTAGGGTTAGGGTTAGGGCTAGGGTTAGGGTTAGGGCTAGGGTTAGGGCTAGGAATAGGGTTAGGGCTAGGGTTAGGGTTAAGGCTAGGGTTAGGGCTAGGGTTAGGGTTAGGGCTAGGAATAGGGTTAGGGCTAGGGTTAGGGTTAAGGCTAGGGTTAGGGATCCAGGGGTAGGAGACACAATATAACAACAGCAGCAGACTGCTGAGTCTCAGAATCACAGGAATGTCCTGAAAGGATTATTACAGATCAGAGCAGAGCTAATCATAAAACCTGATCGTCTGGGGCTAGATGTGGGACAGTTAGGGTTAGGGTAACCCTAACCCTAAGCTCAAATAAACCCCCATAGAATGACATCACTCTCCCAAATACCCATTAACCCTAACCATAACCCCAGCCCTAACCCCTAATTCTAACCCCAACTCCTATCCCTACCCCTAACCCTAACCCCTACCCATAAACCTAAATCTAACCCCTACCCCTACCCCTAACCCCTACCCCTAACCCCTAATCAGTCAGTCATAGCAAACAACACAAAACATAGGAGTAAAAGAGTATAAGTAAAAGAATAATAAAATGTATATAATACATTTAATTAAATAAAGTTAATTAAAAAGTATCACAATCAAACGAATGCAGGAGAAACTCAGTAGCATCCTGTTTGCTAGGGGCAGACACTGTGTGCTCTGTTCTCTGGCTGACATTTCACTCAGACACATTAGGATGCTGACATTAGCTTTTAATGGCAGTCAGGTCTTAAAGGAAATGTCTAAAAAAAAACAAGGAGTTCATAAACCAATAAATGGTGAGTCACTTAAGGAGATAACTCTGTAGGTTCTAGATTCTTAAGAGGAGATAACTGTAGGTCCTAGATTCTTAAGAGATAACTTTGTAGGTTCTAGATTCTTAAGAGGAGATAACTGTAGGTTCTAGATTCTTAAGAGATAACTTTGTAGGTTCTAGATTCTTAAGAGGAGATAACTGTAGGTTCTAGATTCTTAAGAGATAACTCTGGAGGTTCTAGATTCTTAAGAGGAGATAACTCTGGAGGTTCTAGATTCTTAAGAGGAGATAACTCTGTAGGTCCTGAAGGCCGTCTGTCATTATTCTGAGGAGCCGTAGATATGGGGGTGAACCAGGCGTCCTGCTCAGATGTTTTGAATCCTACAATGGCCACATGGGAGACTGCAGGGCCCTGCTGTGGCTGGTGCCAAAAAGCTGTTCAATGTTTTCCAATTGAAACACATGGTAAACTTCCATCAGGCCAAATGAGACTGTTGTGGACTGCGATTTCGGTGTCTATAATTTCCTACTATTATATGTAGTCTTCTCCCTGGGACAGATTTCTTTTTTTTCCATAACCCACAAGTGACGTGAGAAGCATACTAAAGGGTTGGTTCGTGATTTTTTTAACCATATCTATGTATTCGATCTATGGGTTCTATTCTGGAACCTGTCTGTGCTGTCATTCAGATCCTTCATCCAATAGCATTTTACTGCAAGTACACAGGGCTCCAAGTTCAGTCTGGCCAAAAAGCCGTTGTTGCCGAGGGTTGTAAGTCTCGTCAAGTTGCTATCTTCCATTGAGAATGAATGACTACTGCTATCTTCCATTGAGAATGAATGACCACTGCTATCTTCCATTGAGAATGAATGACCACTGCTATCTTCCATTGAGAATGAATGACCACCTGTTCTATGGTAGTGTAACATCGCCATGTTTGTGCATAGCCTGAGAGCGTAGCTACAACTGCTGCTGAGGGACACAGTAATGTGTAACTTTTTTTTTATTTTTATTTTTTTATATGTTTTTAGGGCATTTCTGCTTTATTGCAATAGAGACAGTAGAGATTGACAGGAAGGATGGGTGAGAGAGAGGAGGGATGACATGCAAGATAGGTCGAGGGTCGGAATCGAACCAGGAACCTTGCGTTTACGTGGTAAGTGCATTAGTGTGCTACGCCACGAAGCGCCCCGGTAATGTGTAACTTTGACAGAAAAAATAAGTTCCACCACAAAGTCATGGATTGAATGTTAATTTCACTTCAAATCAAATTAGCTTCGTTAGACTGCAGGCACTTCATTATTAGTTGTAAGTGTCATGTGGAGTTTATTTGTGCCTTTTGGACAGACTGACGGAGCCGTGTACTGGACTGACGGAGCCCCGTGTACTGGACTGACGGAGCCCCGTGTACTGGACTGACGGAGCCGTGTACTGGACTGACGGAGCCCCGTGTACTGGACTGACGGAGCCCCGTGTACTGGACTGACGGAGCCCCGTGTACTGGACTGACGGAGCCCCGTGTACTGGACTGACGGAGCCCCGTGTACTGGACTGACGGAGCCGTGTACTGGACTGACGGAGCCCCGTGTACTGGACTGACGGAGCCGTGTACTGGACTGACGGAGCCCCGTGTACTGGACTGATGGAGCCGTGTACTGGACTGAC
Organism: Argentina silus; assembly: GCF_951799395.1. Classification (NCBI taxonomy): domain Eukaryota; kingdom Metazoa; phylum Chordata; class Actinopteri; order Argentiniformes; family Argentinidae; genus Argentina; species Argentina silus. The sequence goes on along the minus strand of NC_139653.1, from coordinate 53,974,020 downwards.
GGAGCCCCGTGTACTGGACTGACGGAGCCCCGTGTACTGGACTGATGGAGCCGTGTACTGGACTGACGGAGCCGTGTACTGGACTGACGGAGCCGTGTACTAGCAGTACTGTGGCTAATGAGTGAAATGCTATCAGGGCTTCATCTCAATGACAGCAGACAGGTTCCAGAACAGAACCCATCGATCGACAGCATTCCTGGTAAGTAGAATACATCGATATGGATCAAATAAATCACAAACCAACCCTTTAATATGCTTCTAACATCGCTTGTGGGCTATGAAATAAATCGGACCAACCCTTCAATATCAGCAAATAAAAGGCTGACCCTAACCCTAACCCATATAAGTAGAAAAAAATCAAAGTTTTAGTCAAATCAAATTTAGTCAAATCAAATTTTAAAATCGTACTTATCACGTACATCGCATACAGCCGTAATTGATATAGTGAAACTGGGATCTTTGGGATCTTTGGGATCAACAAATCAGCGATACAATATAATCTAGTAATAACAAAACAGTGGCAGTGGTAGTGCAGTGATTCATCAGAGTAATATGCCTCTGAATACCACACACAAATAACAAAGTTACACAACGACCTACAGGAAGTCACTCAAAACAGGAAGAAAGTCCCCTCTCTCAAAGGAGCTCCTTTTCATTCCAACCTCACAGAGACGTATTTCTCACTGCCGTCTGCTGCTCGCTATTACAGCCGCATTTCAGGTTCATACCATTCATACTGCACACCACCTGCTTCTGGTTTTATTCCAAAAGCCTACAAAGACTTCACTCCTGGTTTCACCTCCACATAATCCTGAAGAACTCTCAATTCCATCAAGCAGCCAGAAAAGTCGAAAAGCATGGTTGTCTGTTCCAATGACTATTTTTACCTGTATTCCCAAAGATCCTCCTCCTTACTTCCTGTCTTCTCCTCCTTACTTCCTGTCTTTCTCTCCTCCTTACTTCCTGTCTTCCTCTCCTCCTTACTTCCTGTCTTTCTTCCCTATCCAATAACAATTAAATATATAAGAACCCCCCCCCCAAAAAAAAATGCAATTGATGAACAGAATGGTCCCTTATTCTGAATGTGTGATACAGAGGTCCTTACCTGTCTCTAATGGTCCCTTATTCTGAATGTGTGATACAGAGGTCCTTATTTGGAATACAGTTGGTGACATCTCTATTCTCTAAGCCTGTTGAAGTGAGCCCAGACCTGTGCCTTTGCTATCCCAACCCTGATCCAGGAAGACCTGTGCCTTTGCTATCCCAACCCTGATCCAGGAAAGCACGTGGACAAATGGGAAGAATAATCTACCGCTGATCTGTCTCCTAGGGTTTCAATATGGAATGCTGCTGGTGTCAACACTGTGGGGATCAACTCAACTTCAGTATTATATTATCATAATGATTTCAGATTAGTAGCATATCTCAGTCCAGATGTATTGCTACTGGGTGCTCTGAAATACTACATCAAATACTACGTCAAATACTACATCAAATACTACATCAAATACTATGTCAAATACTACATCAAATACTATATCAAATATTACGTCAAACCAGACACTGTGACTTGGTTTTGGTCTGTACTGTACTGTGTACAGGGCTGAGGTGATGTAGACTCTGGGGTACATGTGTGTGTGTGTGTGTGTGTGTGTGTGTGTGTGTGTGTGTGTGTGTGTGTGTGTGTGTGTGTGTGTGTGTGTGTGTTGTATGAGTGGGTGGCTGGGGTATGTGAGTGACACAGGCAGATTGTATATCAGCTGCACCTTCACAACCTAACCCCACACAAACACACACACACACACACACACACACACACACACACACACACACCCACACCCACACCCACACCCACACACACACATACACATATACATACACACACCTGGCACAAGAAAGACAGCAGCCACAGACCACCCAAACAATCAGCGTTGTCCACTGATGGGTCAGTGGTATTTTTAGACAGCAGGAGAGATAGAGCGGCAGCAGGCCCAAAGGCGGGGGGGGGTGGGGGGGGGTAGTTCCTCCCCACCTGTCAGCGTGCTGAGTGACTGGGCCTGGTGGTGCAGGAGAGCAGGGGGAATAGAAGGCCTCAGCTCGGGGACCGTCTCCTACAGAGAGCTTCATAAGACAAGGCTTACAATCCAGATCCCGGGCATGGTTCCGCCGTTAGCTAACGTCCAATTCCAAACTGACCCCTGACCTCTAAGCCAGCAGATTCTGAAAGGATTGGATAGATATTCAGTATGATGTCATAACTTTTCTTTAGCCTCTGAAATGCTAGGCGGAATGTTCACCATATCACTCACACCCCATCCACATCTCTCCAGGTCTGCACCCAGGACCTACAGTCCTAGGGGTGGTTTGTAATAGAGATGGAATGGCCTTCTCTGCCCCTGCCCACAGGGAAGGACGAACACTCTTCGTTAGAGAGAGATATGGTTCTGACAGGTGTTGTGCAGTCTCTGGCTTTGTGTGTTTCCATTCTGTAGTCACCCTCCTCTTTTTTCTCTCTCTCTCTCTCTCTCTCTCTCTCTCTCCCTCCCCCTCCCTCCCTCCCTCCCTGGCTTTGTGTCTTTCCATTCTGTAGTTGCTGAATATCAAAGAAAAGAACAGTCTACGACAGGGTGTCTGACTGCGTCACCGTGAAACGCCAGAAGGAGTCTGTCCAGTAAAGGAGGAGAGCGCACGTTCTTCTGTGGCCACGAGGTCGTGTCATATCGCTGTGGGCCGCGTCCAACTGCCACTGTTTGACACCCCTGAGGGCTTTTTATATACCTACATTTTTCTTTTTTTTTACCTTCAGGTACTTCTAATGCCAATCACACACTTTCCTCACCAAGGAGCTTGGAATAGACACACACACTTACACTCGCATGTGCACACACGCACACACAGAGTTGCCCCTATCATCATCTGTTCCTAAGGCCAGAACTGAGAGGGGAAAGGTTTTTCACATAATGCCCCTTTATCCAGAAAAACGATTCAAAAGATTTTAAAGTTAGAGAAGCTGTAACATGGATAACACTTAATCTAACACGTGTCTTTAACGTGTGTTTGGGTAACATGTACACACACCTCCCTGCTGTGCCTTCTTGCCAGGTCGACCTCACATGGGTCACACACACACACACACACACACACACACACACACACACACACACACACACACACACACACACACACAGGTAGGGCAAACACTGATGCACTTGTTATGAGCACCTGTGCTACATACCTTTGATATAAACATACACGCAAGCCATACATTTTTCTGTTTCCTCTCTTCTGAAAATGTTGATCATCTTTCCCTCTATTACATCTATTACAGTAATTATCTTCCGGTGAGATTAATATGCTGCTCCCCTGGTCACATTCCCCGAGTGGTATTCAGGCACCCACTCCTCTTTCACTTGAATTACAAAGTAAAGCAGACACGTTGAGGCTCCGAACAGTTATGACAGGATACAGTACAGCATCTCTTCCCCGGCAACGGCTGAGCGGTTGTCATGTGTGTTCCATTGAACACGCCACAATAACAAGGGGGTTTTAATTTCATGAAGAGTACTTTGGTCCTCCTTGCTTTTCTGATGCCCAATTAACCGCACTGACAGAGGGCAGCTTCAGTCTACTAAGATGCACTAGTACAGCCCATGTCCCTTCCTTCTTCTCTCAGAGAATTTGCAGCACAAACAAATCTAGACCACATCGTAATTAACAACTGAAGCAACTGGCAAGTGAGAGTGTGCATTTCTGAAACACACAGAGAACGGTAATCACCATACCGTTGTTGTCTTAGTGATTAGACAACAGGTTACCCAAGAGCCAAATATACAGTCGGGCCTGTAACTGTGTCAGGGTGACAGTTGACAGCATACTGTGATTCCTGTCTGATAAGACATGGCAGCATCATGCTCTGTACGACAAGCTCCTCACACCCCTAATAACATGGACTTTCATACCAGCGACACAAATAAGGACACAATTCCCTTGGTACACCCCCCACCTCACTCTGTCAGACCCAGCAGAATTGTTGCTAGGCTCTCCTGGAGTGTACGGTGAACTGCCACTACTACGATCTACTGTTCGTCAGTAATTTGGCCAGTTTATGAAACTGTGTCTTCCAACAGCGCACAGTGACTTATGGCCGTCCCAGGAGAGAACCTGCTGAACCAACGATCAGATGAGGCGATGTCTCCCCTGGACCCATTGGTCAACCACCACTCCTCAGCATTCTTCCTCAAAAGGCCCACAGCTACTGGTGTTAGAATAAATGATGTCCTACAAGTGTTAGAATAAATGATGTCCTAGAAGTGTTACAATAAATGATGTCCTAGAAGTGTTACAATAAATGATGTCCTACAAGTGTTACAATAAATGATGTCCTAGAAGTGTTACAATAAATGATGTCCTAGAAGTGTTACAATAAATGATGTCCTAGAAGTGTTACAATAAATGATGTCCTACAAGTGTTACAATAAATGATGTCCTACAAGTGTTACAATAAATGATGTCCTAGAAGTGTTACAATAAATGATGTCCTAGAAGAGTTACAATAAATTATGTCCTAGAGGTGTTAGTCCTAGAGGTGTTACAATAAATTATGTCCTATGCGGTATCAACAATGGGGATGGCCGTCCCAAACAGTAAAATCACACACGTGCCACAACATTAACATCCTGGCACATAAAATCCTATTTAGTTTGTGGCAAGGGATAGGTCAATGGAGGAGTAATCTTATTGGTTCAGGAGCCTATCTACAGCGTAGCCATCCTCTGGTGAGTCTGGCTCTTACCCTGGATATGGTCAGAGGCATGTTGAAGTCCTTCCCGCCCTGCAGTCGGAAGCCCCATGGGGCTGGACCACTCAGAGAGATGTTGTAGGTAGCCATTCTTCCAGAGTCTTTGGTTGCTTGTTTGGTTTATTGGCAGTTCTTCCTCCAAGGCGGTGGCAAAAACAGAGATGGGGAGCGGAACCCAGGTAGCCTCTGAAAGAAGAAAAAAAAGGTGTAAAAAAAAAGAAGAAGAAGAAAAATACACAAGAGGACTTAAAAATATATAAAATATCTTCCCCAAAATGTCTACTGAGAGCACAGCAGACAAAAAATAACCCAATACAGCCACAGACAAATAGGTATTTCACGCCCACCCCTTTTGGTATGAGAGAATTGCTGTATGAGCGAAAGATAGAGAGACAAAGTTGAGAGAGAGAGATAGAGAGAAAACAGTTGAGAGCCAGAGGAAGAGAGGTCTTGCCTGCTCAGATGAGCTGAAGTGACAGCCTATGAATAGACGGCCCTCTGCAGAAAGCAATTGCACTGTGGCATTGTGGGGGGGGGGGGGGGGTGCCTTATATGGTCTGGAAGGGGACACCCAGAATGCCAGGACTCCCATGATTCAGAGGGCTAATATAGCCCCTTCCTAGGCCAACCGATTTTTCTAGACCCCATAACATTCTACCCAGGGACTCCCTGGAACCCCAGTCTCCTCATACCCCCAGTCGGGAGCAGCTCAAGGAAATTATTCATTAACCGGAAACAAAAAGAGTCGTCATCAAAGATTGAGGTTGGACTCTCTGAGATTCCCATCCCATCCATTGCCACATATTGCACACCTGTTCAGATTCTCAATGTTTGGGCGCATTGTGTCGGTGCAAGATGGTAAACCAACAGGTAGAATGAACGTGCCTCAATCTAAGAGTCCGCTGAATTTGGCAAACAACCATTTTCATGTTTCTGACCGAAATGATCTGCAGCATGTATTCAACATTCAGTCTATTAGGACCCCAAAGTCAATATTAGGACCCCAAAGTCAGTATAAGACAAGACATAATGCAGTTATTAGGCTTCATAAGGAAGGGGTCGGGGGTAGGAGGTAAATCTGGAGCTGCACCAGTAACCGGTGGTAACCGATGGACGTAGCAGACTGATACTCTAGTACTTGTATTGGTAATATTATCTGATACTAAGAACCAATACCAATGTGACATAATCTAATTGAATGTTTACCCGCTTAATGTTGACCCGTTTTGAAAGAATACATGTATGTGAAATCATGTGTGTAATATATTATGTTTTGTTGATTGGGGTAGGTGTTGGGAACAGTTTTAACGGTACCTGGCACTCTGATTGGTTAGCAGAAAATCATATTGTTGCACATCATCTCCTGTGGGAAACATGCAGTTGCCTATGTTATGTAGTAAAAAAGGTGACAGAAAAGGTCCAAAGGCAATAAAAAAACTGATTTTCCAAACATACAAACTCAAACGCACTTCCCTTGGCTGGAAACCTGTTGCAGTTCCTCAGAATCACAGGGGTCATTTCCTTAAGACCTTTTCTATGGAGTTAGATGTCAGAGACCATATATACTAGAGATACGCCACTCCCTTGATTTACTATTGGTTTACCAGAGACTGTATATACCAGAGATACGCCACTCCCTTGATTTACTATTGGTTTACCAGAGACTGTATATACCAGAGATACGCCACTCCCTTGATTTACTATTGGTGTACCAGAGACTGTATATACCAGAGATACGCCACTCCCTTGATTTACTATTGGTTTACCAGAGACGGTATATATCAGAGATACGCCACTCCCTTGATTTACTATTGGTTTACCAGAGACTGTGTATACCAGAGATACGCCACTCCCTTGATTTACTATTGGTTTACCAGAGACTGTGTATACCAGAGATACGCCACTCCCTTGATTTACTATTGGTTTACCAGAGACTGTGTATACCAGAGATACGCCACTCCCTTGATTTACTATTGGTTTACCAGAGACTGTGTATACCAGAGATACGCCACTCCCTTGATTTACTATTGGTTTACCAGAGACTGTGTATACCAGAGATACGCCACTCCCTTGATTTACTATTGGTTTACCAGAGACTGTGTATACCAGAGATACGCCACTCCCTTGATTTACTATTGGTTTACCAGAGACTGTGTATACCAGAGATACGCCACTCCCTTGATTTACTATTGGTTTACCAGAGACTGTGTATACCAGAGATACGCCACTCCCTTGATTTACTATTGGTTTACCAGAGACTGTGTATACCAGAGATACGCCACTCCCTTGATTTACTATTGGTTTACCAGAGACTGTGTATACCAGAGATACGCCACTCCCTTGATTTACTATTGGTTTACCAGAGACTGTGTATACCAGAGATACGCCACTCCCTTGATTTACTATTGGTTTACCAGAGACTGTGTATACCAGAGATACGCCACTCCCTTGATTTACTATTGGTTTACCAGAGACTGTATATACCAGAGATACGCCACTCCCTTGATTTACTATTGGTTTACCAGAGACTGTATATACCAGAGATACGCCACTCCCTTGATTTACTATTGGTTTACCAGAGACTGTATATACCAGAGATACGCCACTCCCTTGATTTACTATTGGTTTACCAGAGACTGTATATACCAGAGATACGCCACTCCCTTGATTTACTATTGGTTTACCAGAGACTGTATATACCAGAGATACGCCACTCCCTTGATTTACTATTGGTTTACCAGAGACTGTATATACCAGAGATACACCACTCCCTTGATTTACTATTGGTTTTGCAAGTGACGGAGAAGATGGCGCCTCTCCCACGTGGGGATACATTTCTGACCAATTACCACGCAGTTATAGATTAGCATTACAGTAGCAGTCGTCTTTGCTAATAACGTCCATTTCCCTAACAAGCCAGTTCAGGACCAGAGCGGGAGGCTAGGATAGAACCAAAGACATTATATATATCTAGAACATATTATATATATCTACACACTTCAGTGATATGTAATATATATATAAATATATATGAAATATACATAAATAAATCTATCTATATATTTATATCAATATTTATATAGATATATAGATATGAAAAACCGAAAGGAACAGTCTAATACGTACTGTATCATTTTGGGGTAAATTGAGTTTTTGTCCTGACCTCCCATAGACGACGTGTGTTTGTGTGTGTGTGTGTGTGTGTGTGTGTGTGTGTGTGTGTGTGTGTGTGTGTGTGTGTGGACCAGGGTTAGGGTTAAATCTATGTTAGGACCAGGGTTAGGGTTAAATCTATGTTAGGACCAGGGTTAGGGTTAAATCTATGCTAGGACCAGGGGCCATTAGCAGTCACAATGGTAGAGTAGTGAGTGTGTGCGTGCGTCCATGTGTGCATGTGGAACAGCTCCTGGTTGTCCTTAGCAGTTCAGTCAAACATGCTGGCCTGCTGGGGTAAACTCTGCTGGGGTAAACTCTGCTGGGGTAAACTACTCTGCTGGGGTAAACTACTCTGCTGGGGTAAACTACTCTGTTGGGGTAATCTCTGCTGGGGTAAACTCTGCAGGGGTAAACTACTCTGCTGGGGTAATCTCTGCTGGGGTAAACTCTGCTGGGGTAAACTACTCTGTTGGGGCAATCTCTGCTGGGGTAATCTCTGCTGGGGTAAACTCTGCTGGGGTAAACTCTGCTGGGGTAAACTACTCTGCTGGGGTAAACTACTCTGCTGGGGTAAACTCTGCTGGGGTAAACTACTCTGCTGGGGTAAACTCTGCTGGGGTAAACTCTGATGGGGTAATCTCTGCTGGGGTAAACTCTGCTGGGGTAAACTCTGATGGGGTAAACTCTGCTGGGGTAAACTCTGATGGGGTAATCTCTCCTGGGGTAAACTCTGATGGGGTGAGTCTATAAACTCTCTGCGTATCAACGACTCAAGGCAGGATCAAAGGGAGGGGTCTGATTGAGAGTCTCAATATGCCATGATGTGATTGACCCCAGTGTTACTCTACCCTGCAGCAGGGATGGACTAGGACAACAAAACGACCCTGGACGACCGGCCACCGGGAACTCCCCTGCTGCACCAGATGGCCGGTCAGCTGCTGGCCCTGAGGCCACCCAGAGGTCACCCAGAGGTCACCGATTGCCAGGTACACTCACCATAAAGAAACTATGGCACGTGCAAAAATAAACGTTTTATCTACACACTCAGCCATGATACAGCTATTCACCAACCAGGAGTAGGACAACCAGGAGTAGTACAACCAGGAGTAGGACATCCAGGAGTAGTACAACCAGGAGTAGTACAACCAGGAGTAGGACAACCAGGAGTAGTACAACCAGGAGTAGTACAACCAGGAGTAGGACAACCAGGAGTAGTACAACCAGGAGAACAGTTATGTGAACCATGCAGCAGCAAATGTTCCACCGACTCCTGTGATAGCAGCCCTCCTAGGCGAGCGGTGATGAGGGTGTGACAACCAGTGAGATCATCCACAATGGTGTGACTTTATCAGCCAGCGGAAGGTATGCAGAGCCTGGGCCAGACAGAGTGTGTGGTACTCAGACCCTCCGGTCTGCTATCTCCTGAAAGAGAGAGAGAGAGAGAGAGAGAGAGAGAGAGAGAGACAGAGAGAGAGAGGCAGAGAGACAGAGAGAGAGCGAGAGAGAGTGAGAGAGAGAGAGAGAGAGAGAGAGAGAGAGATAGATCGAAAGTTGATAGGCCAGCTTCTGCAAGATGCCAGATATGAGTTTATGAAAGGAGTCCACAGTATGTTCCGTAGGTATCTCCAAATACCCTCCATACACAGACCACTATCCTGTCTATCACCATAATGACAGAGGAGTGGTTTAGGATGCACTGCTGAGAGAGAGAGAGACAGAAAGACAGAGAGAGAGAGACAGAGAGAGAGAGACAGATAGAGAGACAGAAAGACAGAGAGAGAGAGAGAGAGAGAGAGAGACAGAAAGACAGAGAGAGAGAGAGAGAGAGAGAGAGAGAGAAAGAGAGAGAGACAGAAAGAGAGAGAGAGAGAGAGAGAAAGAGAGAGAGAGAAAGAGAGACAGAGAGAGAGAGAGAGAGAGAGAGAGAGAGAGAGAGGGGAAAAGGGGAGCTTTGGCAGGTCTGGTTGTGTATCTACCTGATTGCCTCCTTGCCATGGTGCCACAGCATGTGTCTATTCACACCTCAAGTCCAATCCAACAGTGTATTGACCGGAATTCTACAACTGCACAGCCAAATACCCACACAATCATCTAATCACTATGGTGGTCCACTTCCACCTGGGCGCTAACTCCTGTTCTCTCTCCACAGGTATAGATAGACCTGTCCTGTCTATCTCCTTCTGGCTTTGTAGTGCAACAACTACTTGCTACTTGCTCATAGGCATTCATATTGGCCAGCCAGGAAAATCATATTGACAAGCGAAGGTGACTCATGCTTGCAAACTGCAATATATACACACATGCCTAAATTAAAACCATAACCTGAAGAAACATACCCAGACATTCTATAGATGGAATACCAAAACTATGGAACACATAATACTAATACACTTCACATGGAGTTGCGCTTATAAATGTGACGTCGTAACCCTGTAGTTATGTAAGTAACACTGAAACATATTGATATAGCCTAGCCTTGTTGCACTTTATAACGCACAAAGGCTCTCAGAATAATTGTCACAGGTGAACGTCCACTCCACTCCACTCCTAGAAACCGCGCCCACCTTACCGTAGCCGGTAGGCTACCGTTTCAGCCGTTGCTTCAACACACACACCGATTCAACTCAAACTAGACTCAGCTCCATGTACCTACTGACACTGTCCATACTCCACTGAGACTATACCGGTATTACCATAACGGACTTAAAAACCGGTCTAATTAGGTGTTATTATATGCAGAAACGGAGCAAACTTGTGCAGGTAATTTAATGTGGCTGCTTTGACAAAAACATGACGTCTCATGCACTTGTTGCATCCAATGTCGACCAAAACAACAAGGATTACGGTAAAGTGTCACAGAGGCTTAATTCCATTCAGTTGCTGACTCAAGATAAGTACCGAAACAAACTGAGTGCGTCAACGTTACTACCTTGTTATTGACGTGTCTCCTCTTTCCGTTCTCTCTGGAGTCGAGGCTATGTCACCCGGGACACTGCCTTACCGGATCCCCGGGTGCCCAGGCGACGTCAGCTGGAGGGGAGAAGTGGGGGTTAACGGGGGATTTTCATTAAGGTGGAATTATTAAAGCGACAGTCGTCGTTTATCTACAGTACTGGCGACATCACTGCCACGTGTTGCAACACCAAAACATAGATAACAAATGATGAATCTCCGGATGACAACCATCTTAGCTTTCTCTGTAGGCTTCCATAGGCTACAGCAGACAACTCCACACCTGTCCTTGCCAATTATGTAGGCCAGAGTTAGGCCTATTGCCTTGATGCACCTTTTATCCCTTTCCCAAGGCTTGGGGGCAGTCCCACTGTTATATTATTTGTAACAGACACGCACGCACGCATGCACACACGCACGCACGCACAGACACACACACACATGCACTCACACACAGGATGGAGGAGGAGGATGGAGGAGGAGGAGGATGGAGGAGGAGGATGATGGAGTAGGATGATGGAGAAGGATGGAGGAGGAGGAGGAGGAGGAGGATGGAGGAGGAGGATGGAGGAGGAGGAGGATGGAGGAGGATGGAGGAGGAGGATGATGGATGAGGAGGAGGATGGAGGAGGAGGAGGATGGAGGAGGAGGATGGAGGAGGAGGATGGAGGAGGAGGATGATGGAGGAGGAGGATGGATGAGGAGGATGATGGAGGAGGAGGATGATGGAGGAGGAGGATGATGGAGGAGGAGGATGGATGAGGAGGATGATGGAGGAGGAGGATGATGGAGGAGGAGGAGGATGGAGGAGGAGGAGGATGGAGGAGGAGGATGGAGGTGGATGGAGGAGGAGGATGAAGGAGGAGGAGGATGGAGGGGGATGATGGAGGATGATGGAGGAGGAGGAGGAGGAGGATGGAGGAGGATGGACGATGATGGAGGAGGAGGAGGAGGAGGAGGATGGAGGAGGATGGACGATGATGGAGGAGGATGATGGGGGATGATGGAGGAGGATGGAGGAGGAGGAGGATGGAGGATGATGGGGGATGATGGAGGAGGAGGATGGAGAAGGATGGAGGAGGATGATGGGGGATGATGGAGGAGGAGGATGATGGAGGAGGATGGAGGAGGATGGAGGAGGAGGATGGAGCTCCCAAAGCCAGCGATACTTCCAATTCCTCATTGCTGGTTCTAGAATGATAACATGTGCTATAGAAAGCTCTTTCCTGACACATCAGTGAGGTAGAGAGTTACATACAAAAGCCATGTGTCAAGACTCTTTCTTCCTTCCTCCAGCACTGTGACTGCTGATGGCACTTGTTCTTATGGAAGGTTTTACTGATGGACTGATGGATAGTTGATTCACTCACTGAGACTAATGTACTTATTGTAAGTTGCTTTGGATAAAAGTGTGTAAGTGCTAAGTGACTTCAATGAAATAAAATGACTGAAAAACATCCCCAAAATACATTAAAAACAAATCATCACAGAATAATCTGAATGTAAGTCCTCTGTTGGTCCTCCCCGGCTCCCTGAGCTTCTCTGGCTCCCAGTCGAGAAAGGGTTGAAACTGGGACTCAGAATCATGGCTCAGTCCCAAAGTATCTTGAAAACTATGTTGGTCTTGTCAGAGACACACATAGATATGCCACTAAAGCCAGTGCTACTGATGTTGTATTGTAGGGGTTTAACTCCTTCAGGGCCGAGGGTGAATAAAGTCGCCCAAACTGTCAACATCCCAGAGTGCCAAGGGTGACTTTATTCACCAAAAATGCATCAATGATGACACTTCATTTTGTAGCCAATCAGAGTGTTGTTGCTAGGTAAACACCACATAGAATACTTGTGGTGTTGACTCTGGGTGGTGAGAGTTCTAGGACTCTTTGGCAGTTGGTGAGTTAAGAGCACATTTGTATTATTTTTTATTATTATTATTATTATTATTATTATTATTATTATTATTATTATTATTGTCTGGGAAAAATACTTAATAAACAGCTTCTGTAGAATGGAAAAGTTTGCCATCTACTGTACGAGAAATGTATGCAGGAGTGGTTAATGAGGTAGGCTAGTCTTTGTAATACGAGGTCTTGTTAGATATGTGGATCACTGACCTGGTCCTGGTCCTGGTCTGATCCTGGTACTGGTCCTGACCTGGTCCTGGTCTGGTCCTGACCTGGTCCTGGTCTGGTCCTGGTCTGGACTAGGTGATCATGTTTTTGTTGTTATTGTGTTTGTATATTGGGGCGTAAGTGACATTTTCAGAATTTTACCAGGTTGCAAAAACAACTTTACATTTACATTTATATTTATATTTACGGCATTTAGCAGACGCCTTTATCCAAAGCGACTTACAACAAATACATTTGTTGTATGTGAATCATCTATCCATCAGTCATCATAAGACAAAGTAATCAATGCTTCAATCTACGGCGGAAGATCGGTAGTGACTCTGCAGTCCTCAGAGTGGTGGGAAGCTCATTCCACCAGCGGGGCGCCAGGACAGTGAAAAGCTGTGACCGAGTGGCGCGGCCGCTGCATCCACGTAGAGGCGGCGGTCCCAGGCGGGCAGCTGGGGTGGAAGAGTGGAGTGATCGGGCCGGGGTTTGGGGGCTGAACATTGCTTGCAAGTACTTTAATTCTGAGCCGAATGTCTTGTGGATGAGTCTTAGTTTATGCACCGTATTACACTCTATTACAAATGTATCTCAGTCAGCTCCTTTCAACACTTGATAGATCTCATCAAGATCTTTCTGTTGATATAGAAACTCACTTTGGCCCAAAACGTCACTTACACCTCTTGCGCACCAAGCCCTCTGTATCCATTATCAAATTATCAAGTTATCAAATTATCAAACTATCAAATTATCAAATTATCAAATGTGAGGTGCCTTTTACAGGTGCCTAACACACTGCCAGTCTCCTAGAAACTGAGGACCACACTTGAAACAAGTCTTGGACTTTCTTGTGTTATCCTCGATAATGTTATTCTTGTACATGTATATTTTGTATTTATGTGTGCTTCTAAAATGGTCTAATAAATGAAACTGAACTAAACGGATGCACACTATGAACTGTAAAGGTCCCATAGTAGACACTGACGTTTTTAAGACCCCATATCAGTGTTGGCAAAAGTCACAATTCATTATACACCCACTTTATTAGGAACACCTGGACACCTTCTCATGGTGGAGGTGGTGGAACACCTGGACACCTTCTCATGGTGGAGGAACACCTGTACACCTTTGGGTTGGGGTTAGGGTTGGGTTAGGGTTGGGGCCGGGGTCAGGGTTAGGGTTAGGGGTAGGGTTGGGTTAGGTTAGGTTAGGGGTTAGAGTTAGGGTAGGGTTAGGGTTAGGGTTAGGGTTAGGGTTAGTGGATGAGTGTGAATCCATTATCAGGACCAAGAAGAGGGAAGCACTCACAGCCCTCTGCCAGCATCACAGTAGTAGACATGAGGTATTGGGACAATCTTATCTGTGATTTGAACCCTCTGCATATCTGTGATTTGAACTCTCTGCATATCTGTGATTTGCGTATTTTCTGTAATCAAGGACTGGAGACCTGGTGATTGTGTTGCAGCACCAAGATCTGAGAATACAAACTGAATAGAACTAGAATACTATAATAATATAGCATTTTGTCAGTTAGGGTGGGTTAGGGTTAGGATTGGGGTTAGGGTTAGGGTTGGGGTTGGGGTTAGGGTTGGGTTAGGGGTCGGGGTTAGGGTTGGAGTTAGGGGTAGGGTTAGAGTTAGGGTAGGGTTGGGTTAGGGTCGGGGGTAGGATTGGGTTAGGGGTTAGAGTTAGGGTAAGGTTGGGTTAGGGTTGGAGTTGGGGTTAGGGGTAGGGTTAGGGTTGGGTTAGGGTTGGGGTCGGGGTCAGGGTTGGGTTAGGGTTGGGGTCAGGCGTTAGGGTTAGGGTAGGGTGAGGTTAGGGGTCAGGGTTGGGTTAGGGTTGGAGTTGGGGTTAGGGGTAGGGTTAGGGTTAGGAGTAGGGTTGGGTTAGGGTTAGGGTTGAGTTAGGGTTGGGGTCAGGGTTAGGGGTAGGGTAGGGTTAGGGTTAGGGTTAGGGTTAGGGTTAGGGTAGGGTTAGGGTTAGGGTTAGTGGATGAGTGTGAATCCATTATCAGGACCAAGAAGAGGGAAGCACTCACAGCCCTCTGCCAGCATCACAGTAGTAGACATGAGGTATTGGGACAATCTTATATTTCCGGAACTCTCACCACCCAGAGTTCCAAGTGTTCTATGTGGTGTTTACCTAGCAAAAACACTTTGAATGGCTACAAAATGAGGCATCATCATTGATGCATTTTTGTTGAATAAAGTCACCCGTGGCACTCTGGAATGTTGACAGTTTGAGCGACTTTATTCACTCTCGGCACTGAATCAGGCTCCTTTTGCCACCTGAAATCTGCTGACACTTCTAGATGGATGGAATGTTGCATAGCTATCCTCCCAATATGAATATTGGGTTCTTAATTGCCCCTGCAGGCATTTTGCAATTCAACCTCCTACCAGAAGAGGTCAGCTCTGTTCTGCTAGTGGTTGATATCTACATCCATTAGGCTCTGACTGGATCTACAAATTATATATATACAGTATGTATATAAACAGGCTCTAATACAGTATTAAGGAATTCTCCTCTACCTGACCCACCTGTGACCATTCTCCTCTACCTGACCCACCTGTGACCATTCTCCTCTACCTGACCCACCTGTGACCATTCCCCTACCTGACCCACCTGTGACCATTCCCTTTTAAAATATGCCATTTAGCCGACGCTTTTATCCAAAGCGACTTCCATTGCAGTGAGTGCATACATTTCAGTATATGTGGTCCCAGCAGGAATCAAACCCACAACCTAAGTTGTGGGTTTGATGCGTTGTTAGTGCCATGCTCTACCAACTGAGCCACAGAGAACCACAGAGGACCTTTTAACTAACCCACCTGTGACCATTCCACTTTACCTAACCCACCTGTGACCATTCTCCTACCTGACCCACCTGTGACCATTCTCCTACCTGACCCACCTGTGACCGTTCCTCTTTACCTGACCCAGAAGATCAGAAGCCTTAAGACCAGGCCGTGGTGTGTGTGTAACCATCTTAGAAACAGCAGAGCCCCTGAGAACAGTGTGACACAGAAGACGACCAGGGAGAGAAATCAGGCAGGTAATGATGGTTGACGGAGACTAGCGCAGCAGCAGGACTGGGGCCTCTAATGGCCGTACATAACACAACTACAGCAGAGACCAGAGCCTCTAATGGCCGTACATAACACAACTACAGCAGCAGGACTGGGGCCTCTAATGGCCGTACATAACACAACTACAGCAGAGACCAGAGCCTCTAATGGCCGTACATAACACAACTACAGCAGCAGGACTGGGGCCTCTAATGGCCGTACATAACACAACTACAGCAGAGACCAGAGCCTCTAATGGCCGTACATAACACAACTACAGCAGCAGGACTGGGGCCTCTAATGGCCGTACATAACACAACTACAGCAGAGACCAGAGCCTCTAATGGCCGTACATAACACAACTACAGCAGCAGGACTGGGGCCTCTAATGGCCGTACATAACACAACTACAGCAGCAGGACTGGGGCCTCTAATGGCCGTACATAACACAACTACAGCAGAGACCAGAGCCTCTAATGGCCGTACATAACACAACTACAGCAGAGACCAGAGCCTCTAATGGCCGTACATAACACAACTACAGCAGCAGGACTGGGGCCTCTAATGGCCGTACATAACACATAACACATGACAAATAAATTAAATATATGGTAAGAATCATACTACAGTTACATGACAAATACATTAAATAAATGGTAAGAGTAATACTGTACTACAGTAACTATGACACATATATTGACTGCACTGTAGCCATTTGGATGCTTTTGGTCCTAACTGCACACATTTGACTTTCTAGCACTCTGCAATTCTTCTAATTGATTCTTTAGTCTTTTGACTGCAAAAATAATGAAGCGTCACACAATAGTGGATGCAGAGATTAATAGATATTTATTCAGAAAAATAAATAAGAACAACACTGTTATAGACATACTACTATACGTACAAGTCTACAATAAATCCATCTTAATATTTTGGAAACATAAATTCATGTATGATAGAAGCCTCTCTTTAATACAAATACACATTAACAAATGTTTATACACCTGCAATTGATATTCAACACCCTTACACAGAACAATAAAATAGACAACAACATCCTTAAGAAAACATACTGACAAGATATCCTTTTGTGAAACGTCCTTGTTTGGAGGGGGGGGGGGACAGGAATGCTCTTCAGTCCCTCTCCACCTGGATCTCTGCTGACCTCATCAACAGCCTCCCTAGCAACACTAGATGATGACCCAGAACCATCGTCAGTGGCAGGCGGACGCTCTGCCCTTCAGAGAAAGAAAGAAAGCTGCACACTTTATTATTTGATTAAATAATTAGCCAACGTTTCAGCAGCAAGAGTGTGTTTTCACCCACTAGCCTAGAGCACGGTGAGAGGACCGTCAGACCTCATTTCCTCAGACTGGTGTGTTGCCATGACCAATGAGATATGAGAATGTGAGAATTACAATGGGCCACTTGCGATGGAGTGCAGTACTCAATCTGAAGTACCGTATCAATCAACAGAAAGTGGGCTTTCCGCTCCTGATTCTGGAACCACTCTGGATTGCTCTGTTTATATTTCTGAGCTGTGGAAATTATTACATTAGGTCCTATTATGTCCACACAGTCATGTTCCGTATTAAAACATTGAATGTACAAATGAATATGCCTCGACCCAGTTCTGAGTTTGCGTAACTGCTGAGGTATAATCAACAGTTATGTCCCTTTCTACCATCCTTACACGTGCAGGGGACATTCCGATTCACATTCTACAACACTGCTCATATCAAAATGCACAATTCGCTTCATAGTCACTTTCCAAAACTTTAAAAATGTATGAAAAAATGTAAGCAGTACAACACTACAACATACAGAAACTAATACAAGGTTTGTGTATGTTTGTGGGAAAACATATCTTCTGCAGTATCTTAAAAAGTGCTTATCTGGACCACAAGGACAAGTTTAAAGTTTGATTGCATGACGAGTCATGATACAGTCAGATGTTCGATCCTTTTCTCAACCAGCTTCTCCTTTGTGTCCTGATCCAGCGAAAAAAAATAAAGAAAAGTGCTAATCTATAATTGATGTCCTTTCAGCAGAACAATGGACACATGTACACTCAATGTTAGTATGACAAATCGTTGAGGAAAAGTTGAAAATCAATACTTGAAATCAATACTTAAAATCAATACTTTTACAGCTTTTTACAAAAATAGTCTCCACGCTGCTTACATAACAAGCATTATCATCATATTACAAACATCATTACACATTGCTCTTTTTTGGCCTCTCCACGCTGTGTTGGGTTGGATCCTCTTTAAAGACTTAAACCAATCGCCTGAACAGCCTGACACGTTCCCCACCCACTGGCAGTGCACAGTGTCTCCCAGCCAAGACACATTCCTCAGGCTTTGCTCTCTAAGTCACATATGCACTGCCGCACTGCCGCACTGCCGCACTGCCACACTGCCACACTGCCACGCTGCCACACTGCTATGCTGTCACACTGCTATGCTGCTACACTGCAACACTGCCACACTGCCACACTGCAACACTGCCACACTGCCACACTGTAACACTGTAACACTGCAACACTGCAACATTGTAACACTGTAACACTGTAACACTGTAACACTGCTATGCTGTCACACTGCTATGCTGCTACACTGTAACACTGCCACACTGCAACACTGTAACACTGCCACACTGCAACACTGCAACACTGCAACACTGTAACACTGCAACACTGCAACATTGTAACACTGTAACACTGTAACACTGCTATGCTGTCACACTGCTATGCTGCTACACTGTAACACTGCAACATTGTAACACTGCTATGCTGTCACACTGCTATGCTGCTACACTGTAACACTGCCACACTGCAACACTGCCACACTGTAACACTGTAACACTGCCACACTGCAACACTGTAACACTGCAACACTGCAACATTGTAACACTGTAACACTGTAACACTGTAACACTGCTATGCTGTCACACTGCTATGCTGCTACACTGTAACACTGCCACACTGTAACACTGCCACACTGTAACACTGTAACACTGCCACACTGCCACACTGCAACATTGTAACACTGCAACACTGTACCACTGCAACACTGCAACACTGCAGCACTGCAACACTGCAACACTGCAACACTGTAACACTGCAACACTGTAACACTGCCTCACTGTAACACTGCAACACTGTAACACTGTAACACTGCTACGCTGCCACACTGCCACACAAGTTGAGTACTGCCCTTGGACTTCACTATACATTCTGGTACCACATTGATTAAGCAAAAGGTAAACAACAAAATATGTTATACACTATACATTCTTAATAACCGTACATATAAACTGATAGTAAACGTGATCAGACGGCTGGAGAAGAGGAGGTGCTGGCGTTAGAGGAGACACCCTCTATCGTCTCCTTAGTAACAGACCCCGCCTCTACACCGCCATTGGCTCCCTTGGTGCGAGAACCACAGGAACTGTTTCTAAGGATAGGTAGGAAAGGGCTGGACTCTGAGGTAATGACAATGCTTGGGATCCGACCAATCTTTCCTCTCGTCGTGGTTCCCGCTGTGTAATCGCCAACCTACCAAAATTGAAAAGAGAACGTTAAACGAGTGATAGACAGAAACACAGTAAATTATTGATTTTTTCTAGATTTTCTCTACAAAATAAATTCCAATTTTAACGCCAATATGGCAATTCGAAAAACAAGTAATGTATTAAAAACAATCATCTTCACTAAAAGACAGTCTCCTTCAAGACATACTGTATCCTTCAAAGTCTATTTGAAAGTTTAGATTGACAGTATTTTACTTTGCCTCTGCAGCTCATAGTAAAAGTCTTCCTCACGTCGCCTCAATCAGCCCCTGCATTTGTCTTCCCATGACATTATCAGCACGGACTTCCAAATTAAAGAGCAAATGGCAATATGTTCCCCCCAGTTGGCTGAGCTTGCCACCAGGCATGTTGGTGGGCAGCTAATTCTGTCTCTTGTTCATCAGCCTGGTTAGTCTGCTGTGACATTTATTGAGATTAAACTGCATTGATTTAATAAGGCCACTTGTCCCACATGTCTCCTGTCGGTTTTTTGCCAAACCCTGCCAGACCGTGTAGAGGCATGAACTGTATTAATAATATGAAATGAGCCCTTTAGCTTTTATCCAAAGAGACTTACATTGCAGTGAGTGCATACATTTTTCAGTATACATGTATATGGTCCAAGCAGGAATTATCATATCACCTAACTAACACCAGGAGGACCCTGCTGGTATGATTATCACCTAACTAACACCAGGAGGACAGACTGACGGACAGATGTATAGGCAAGCAGGCAGACAGACAGACAGACACCAAACCCCCCCTTGTGTGAAAAGGTCTGGAAGAAACAGAGTGAGCGATTAGATTGGTTCACTGTAGACATGCCAAGCACATAAAACACATGCATCAAGTCGAACATGAAAGCCTCTGGGCTAACTTGATTCATAGTGCTGAGCAGAGCAAAAAAATACCACTCAGAATACTCTACAGCATGGTTTTTATTGTAGCTTAATTTTAACACTGGTTTTGAAAAAACTGTAATTATTCATCAGAGTTTTTGTAAACATGGAAACGCTAGAAGCAGTATTCTCCCATTGGTTCACTTCTCATTGTGTCTATTAGAAATACGGCCCTTTATCAAATCTTAAATTAACTGATTGGCACATCATGAACAACCAAGTATGATGGTCAGTGACATACTGTGGATCATTAGGCCTCAGTACTTAATATGTGAAATATTATTGATAGAAATCTTTTTGAAAGAATACTGCTGTATGCTTATAACAGTGTACTAGGCCTGCCCTTATGATAAGGCAGATTATGGACATTTACTGAGTATTGTTGCTGGGCAACACAGGGTTGAAGGTTGGAAGTAGACTGCGGGAAACAGTCCTTGTGGCTGACTGTTATTGACACAATATGTTCCAGACAGCCAAAATCCCTGTCCTATCTCTATCCTTGGCTGGGTTCTTTCAGGAGGAAGGTTGCTGAGCTGCGGCTCAGAGATTTCACTAAACTCTGTTTGGAGTGTCTCTCCGCTTGCAAGTGTCATAAACTTATATTGTGGCTTTAACAAGACCCTTGGCTCTTGAATCTCACCTTTGCTGAAATAAAATACAACAGTGGAAAATTTCCACGACACTTAATACAGTACGTCCCTCTAGAAACACATGGGTTTCACTGATCCATTAAATGAGAGGCAAACTGGATTTTCTGATTCAACCTGGAAACCATATTTGGCAGTTTAAAGAGCAGCCTCCCACTCGTGTTCCTACCAGATTATCCCAAAACATATAATGTACTGGATTAACATAATAAAGAGAGGATTTAAATGGTCAGATCAGACATGCTAGTCTCCCACCTGATGTACAAAATCATCCAGAACCCCTCCAGGTCCATTTATGTCACTCTTCTCATTCAGTTGACTCTTAAGGTTTTGGGGGACAACCGTCTGGACACTGTGATGCATTGGGACCAGCCCCTAACAGCATACGTGAATAGATTTGACTTTGTGGAATGAACAAATGAACAAGTAGGGAGGTTATGCCACAGTGATTATCCACTACAACAATACTTCCCTATTAACTCCCCAACTGCCAAAGAGTTCTGGAACACTCACCACCTAGAGTGCCAAGTGTTCTATGTGGTATTTACCACATAAGCAACACTCTGATTGGCTACAAAATGAAGCATTGTCAATTATGCATTTTTGGTGAATAAAGTCACCATTGGCAGTCTGGAATGTTGACAATTTGGGCGACTGTATTCATGTTGAAGGTGTGTCGTTGTATGCTGTGTTTAAGGTAGAGGAATGTCTGTTGAAATGGTGTATGTATGTGACAGTTGGCTAATCCTGGATGTACAGTGCAGTTCCAGAACAGAATCCTCAGGGTGAGATATTCTATTTTAGAAGGTGACCGCACATCTAAAATTCACCTCTAAGATAAACACACACTTCACATGTGGCATGATGACGGTATTTGAATAAATACATGTCTATGAATAAATGAATAAGTAAATGTATAAGTGAAGCCATCCTAGAACTCTCCCTACAGACACTTCTCTCTCTCTACCTTGGACGTGACCAGGAACCATATTATTTTAGGAGCAGTGGGATCAGCTGACAAAAATCCAGAGGTGCACTTCGGGCCGAAAGACGGTTTAATAGATTTGTGCCAGATTACACAGCAGAAGAATTCTTTCTGATGAAACTTGGTCTTGTTACTGTATCAAAGCTGCTGCTGTTCTTGGGTTGCAGTGCCCTGCATATTAAAAGTAATTGGACAGTGAATCATTTTTCTTCTTTTGGCTTTACACTCCAAACGTTTGGATTTTAAATCAAACAATTACTATTAGGTAGAGATTCTCAGCTTTTATTTGATGGTATTTGTGTACATTCGTTTCACCATTCAGAAATGACAGACACTTTTTGCATAGCCCCCCTATTTCAGGGTACCCAAAAGTGATGGGACACTTGGCTTGACAGGAGTTTCTGGTTTGTTAGATGTGTTCCGTCACATCATTTGTGCAGCCAAAAGAGGGCTCTCAATGTCTAGTATTGATTCTAGGCTTTGCGTTTGCCTTTGGAGTCTGCTATTGGTTGCTGTGAATATGAGGACCAAAGAGACATCAATTCACTGAAAGTCAGGGAGGCCATTATGAGGCTTAAATACCAGAAACATAGCCAAAACCTTAAACCTACCAAAATCAACAGTTTGGAACATCATTAAAATTAAAGAAAGCACTAGTGAACTCAGCAATCACAAACAGTCTGGTAGGCCAAGGAAGACTTCCACAGTGGATGACTGAAGAATGCTCACCATGATTAAGAAAAGCCCCAAAACAACTGTCCCACAGATCAGGAACACTCTCCAGGAGGTAGGTGTGAATGTGTCAGAGACTACCATCCGCAGAGACTTCACCAGCAGAACTACAGAGGTTACACTGCAAGCTGTCCAAACAACTACAAAACAGGATGGTCAGGTTATCCTCAGCATACCATCTCATCTATAAAACATGGTGGAGGAGGTGTTATGGCCTGGGCATGTATGGCTTCCACTGGAACTGGTTTACTTGTCTTAATTGTTGATGTAACTGCTGACAGCAGCAGCAGGATGAATTCTGCTGAATGAACATATGATGAATGAACATACTGCCATAGCAACTAGGGAGGTTTTCAGGCCCAGTTAGTGGAAAGTTGTTGATTGGACAAATCAATCTCCAGATGCAAATCTTATTGAACATGCATTTCATTTGCTGAAGAGGAGACTAAAACAAACAACAACTGAAGATTGCTGCAGTAGAGGCCTGGCAGAGCATCAGCAGAGAAGTTACCCAGCATCTGGTGGGTCAATGGGTCTCAGACTTCAGGCAGTTATTGAATGCAAAGGATTGTCAACCAAATACTAAACATGAGGGCTTAATTTGGACATTTGACAAATCTGTCCCATCACTTTTGCGTACCCTGAAATAGGGGGACTATGCATAAAATGTATTGTAATTTCTGAATGGTGAAACCAATATGTACACAAATACCATTAAATAAAAGTTGCCAATCTCTACATTAAACTCGTAGCAATTGTTTTATTGTTTGAATCCAAGCATTTGGAGTGTGGAGCCAAAAGAAGAAGAAAATGCTTCACTGTCCCATTACTTACACAGAGCACTGTATATAACTAGGTGCATATGAAATATTAGAGACACTGAATGTCTACAGTTCTGATTGGAGCAATACAATAGTTCTCTTTTGGGAGATCAGTACGAGTAGGGATGAGAAAAAGGTTGATGCTCCCTGTAATTGACCTGAGCTGACTACTCTTCACATTACCAACATGTGTTAGACACCCATTCACACCATACGTCTGTACCCCCTAAATATCCTCATCTTTCACACATTCTGTCACGTGGGAGGTGAATAAGGCCCGGCCTGACCTTGCCCTGGGGTGTTACCTTCTCAAAGACCCCCTGGGGTGATACCTTCTCAAAGATGCCCGAGTCATGGGTCTTCAGCTTGGACTTGAAGCTGGAGGGCGTGGAGGATGTGGCCTCTGGGACCTCAGCTGTGTCCATGCTGATGTCACAGGAGACCTGACGACTAGCAGGCCGGGAGCCCATGCTAGAGAGATCAGCCTCAGCGTCTGTCCAACCCTGTGGGGAGGTAACACACACACACACACACACACACACACACACACACACACACACAGAGACACACACACACACACACACACCACTTATCTTCTATTTTCACATCAGAATGAGTGTATCCACCAGCAGCGGGGGGTCATCGGAGACGCAGACTTACGGATTCGCTGTCGGAGGCGAAGGACATGCGGGACTTCAAGGTGCTGGTGCGACATAATTGGCTGCTGATGTTGGAGGTCTGGCTGGTGACAGTGGAGCGCCGGGTAGAGAGGAAGCTGCTGCTGTTGGAGCGCAGGTCCCGGTGGCGCACGCAGAGCAATGCCCCGAGACACGGGACGTACTTGGCCAAGGCCGACCTGGGGACAAAGTGGCAAAGGCTGCTGACACACATAGAAACAAACAAACCAAACCATGTTTGATTTGCCAATCAATCGTCAGTCAATCAATCAATCAATCAATCACTGTTTGGAATGTGGTATTTCTACCCCCCCAAAAGACAACACACGTGCACCCCCCCATACCATACACTACCATACCATACCATACCATACCATACCATACCATACCATACCATACCATACACTACCATACACTACCTACCATACACTACCATACACTACCATACACTACTATACCATACCATACCATACCATACACTACCATACCATACCGTACAATACCATACCATATCATACCATACACTACACTACCATACCATACAATACCATACACTACCATACCATACCATACCATACCATACCATACCATACCATACCATACCATACCATACACTACCATACCATACACTACCATACACTACCATACCATACACTACCATACCATACCATACACTACCATACCATACACTACCATACACTACCATACCATACCATACCATACACTACCATACCATACACTACCATACCATACCATACCATACTATACCATACCATACACTACCATACCATACCATACCATACCATACCATACACTACCATACCATACCATACCATACACTACACTACCATACCATACACTACCATACACTACTATACCATACCATACCATACACTACCATACCATACCATACCATACCATACCATACACTACCATACCATACCATGCACTACCACACCATACCGTACACTACCATACCATACCATACCATACCATACCATACCATACACTACCATACCATACCATACCATACCATACCATACCGTACACTACCATACCATAACATACCATACCATACACTACCATACCATACACTACCATACCATACCGTACACTACCATACCATACCATAACATACCATACCATACACTACCATACCATACTGTGGGGGGACATGCAGCATTCGGCCTGTAGAGGGAGCTACAGGACCGTGGCCAGGGTACGGAGGCGAGGCTTCGTTGCGCACCTGGTGCGAATGAAGCCTCGTTTAACGAAATGGTTAAGATGTGTGTGCCTCTGCTTTCAGTAGGTGGGCTGGGAACGGCGGAGCAGGAGGAAAAACGGCTGAAAAGCTAAAGAGAAAAGGCAACGACTGAAAAGTCCATAGCGAACTAAAAATAAACAAACAATTCCCTCATCCCAACACTGCGTCTGGCTCTGTGTGTCACAGACTTTGTTACATTGGCGCCCAACGTGGGGCAGAGGCATGGAGACGCTGACTACGGCCATTGCGAGGATGACGCTGATCCTAGAACAGCAGGCCCTCCTGCAGCAGAACCAGCAGGCCGCAGTGGGAGAGATGACAGCGGCGAGGGCTGAGGACCGTGCCTTCCTCCGGGACCTCGCCGGGGCCGGCGGCCGGGTCGGCACAAGGTCCCCCCAAGATCCACCTCCAGAAAATGGACGACCCGGACGACCCGGAGGCGTTCCTGGCGGTGTTTGAGGGGACGGCGAGGATCTCGAGGTGGCCGGACGGCGAGTGGGCGTACCATCTGGTGCCCCTCCTGTCAGGGGAGGCGCAGCTCGCTGCCCACAGCCTACCAGCGGCCGCCCAACGGGACTACCCGTCCCTGGCCCGGGCAATTCGAGACCGCCTGGGCCTCACACCAGAGGAACACCGTCGCCGGTTCTGGGCCCTGACGATGGAGGAGGGGAGCTGGCCCTTTGCCTACGCCCAGCGGATGCGGGACAGCGCATGGCGGTGGCTGGACCCAAGAAACAGCTCGGCGGAGGAGGTCGGGGACCGGGTGGTGTTAGAACAATTCCTCACGGGGCTCCCGGCCCGAACCGCCGCCTGGGTCCAGTACCACCGACCCCAGGATCTCGCGGCCGCCGTAGGCTTGGCAGAGGACCATCTCTCCCTCCCACCGCGGGAGCTACGACGACCAACCCCGGCCCCGCACCAGGGGGCAGAGGGCCGGCGCCCGGGAGGAGCCGAGGGACCGGAAGGAGAGAGGCCGGCTTCCGCCCCGAGGACGAGATGGCAGGGGCGCGCATATCAAGAGCCAGCCCTGGCCCCGCAGGCAGCACCCCGAGCGACAGGGGGGGTGTGTTGGCGATGCGGACGGCCGGGCCATGTTCAGGCCGAGTGCCCGGTGATGGAGGTGGGGCAGGTCGTCCGCATCGGCGACATACCGGGCCCTCCCCACGGACCAGGAGCGGCGTATCGTGTTCCGGTAAGGATACAGCATGATACGCACCAGGCGTTCTTGGATTCGGGCTGCATGCAGTCCATGATCCAGGAGCGCCTGGTTTGACCGGGGGCATTGTTAAAGGCGTCGAGGGTGTTGGTGAAGTGTGTGCATGGGGACATCCACGAATACCCTGTGGTCGCTATCGAAATTCATTATGAGGGAAAAAACATAGTGTACAGGCGGCGGATCCCCCCATCCCCTGATTCTAGGTGTAGATTGGGAGGGGTTTCCTTAAGCGGTAAAGCGGGCTACCGGGGTGCGTGCACGACAGAGAGGGAGGTGTGAGGCGTGTAATGTGCTCTGTGCTGAGGCGGTGCCTCGCGACACTGCCGAGGAGCCGGAGCCGGCGGGGGGGTCTCAACCCGAGATTTCCCCGCCCAACTATCCGCTGCTAGGCGACTTCCCCCTCGAGCAGTCTCGTGACGAGACACTATGATCGGCCTATGACCAAGTGATAGCAATTGATGGTACTTTGGTACGGCCAGACACAGTGCGCGCCCACCCCTATTTTGCGATTATCAGCGACAGGTTATACAGAGTAAGTCGTGACTCACATAGTCAGGAGGAAGTAACCCAGTTGTTGGTTCCCCGTAGCCGCCGGGAAATGGTCTTCCAGGCGGCTCATTTCAACCCCATGGCGGGCCATTTAGGTTATGATAAGACACTAAACCGTATAATGGCTCGATTTTATTGGCCGGGAATTCGGGCAGAGGTGCGTAGGTGGTGCGCTTCTTGTCGCGAATGTCAGTTGGTAAATCCCCCAGCCATTCCACGGGCCCCCTTGCGGCCCTTACCATTGGTCGAGAACCCATTCGACCGCATTGCTATGGATATTATCGGGCCATTTGATCGGTGTACACAGGGATATCGATTTGTGTTGGTCTTGATAGATTACGCAACCCGATACTCCGAGGCAATACCGCTGCGCAATATTTCTGCCAGGAGTGTAGCGCAGGCATTGTTTCAAGTAATCTCCCGCGTGGGAATCCCTAAAGAGATTCTCACCGACCAGGGCACAAATTTTATGTCACGCACCCTCAAAGAACTGTACGGCTTGTTGAAAATCAAGGCGGTTCGAACCAGTGTTTACCACCCGGCCACTGATGGCCTTTGTGAGAGGTTCAATCGGACCTTGAAGTCAATGATCCGGAAGTTTGTACACGAGGATAGTCGGAATTGGCATAAATGGCTAGATCCCCTGCTGTTTGCGGTACGGGAAGTCCCCCAAGCTTCCAAGGTTTTCCCCGTTTGAATTACTCTACGGGGGTGTCCTAGACCTTCTTAAAGAAAATTGGGAGGAAGGGTCTAGTGACAGTAAAAGTGAGATTCAATACGTCCTGGACGCACAAAGCTCCACGCCCTAGGGGTTATTTCACGTGAGCATTTGCAGCAAGCCCAGGAGCTTCAAAAGCGCCTATACGACAGGGGAACTAACCTGCGAGAATTTACACCGGGAGACAAGGTGCTCGTACTGTTACCCACCTCCAGCACGAAATTACTCGCAAAGTGGCAAGGGCCGTTTGTGGTCACACGTCGCATGGGGGACGTGGATTATGAGGTAGTACGCTCGGACCGGGGGGATAGCTTGCAGGTGTATCATGTAAATCTCCTAAAAAAATGGAACGTCGTGGTCACTGTTGCTCTGGCTACAATAATTCCAGAGAGAGATGAGTTCGGACCAGAAGTCACAAAATCAAAAGTTAGCACTCCGGTCGGTATTGATAACCATCTCTCAGCTAGCTAGGCCACGGACGTTGCAGATTTGCAAGCTAAGTTTGCCGACGTGTTCTCTCCCCTGAACGGTCGGACTACGCTTATCGACCTCCCCACCCCCCCCCAACCCCCCCCCCCGGACAATTGCACTATTGCACTATTACTCCCTCTTACTCATACCACTGCTCTTCTGTACATACCTGTCCATACTGTTCATACTGCACATAATGCACATATCCTTATATTTTCTTTAATACTACTACACATACTGTACATACCTGTTTATACTGTTTATACGGCATTCCATATTTATATTATTCTGCTATCTACCTCATGCTAATGTTAATACATATATACTGCTAGACTGCATTACCCATACAGCTTATGCTGCCACACTGTTCATACTGTAACTATTTATTCTGCTATAATGCTACTGTACTCATATACTACTATACTGCACTGCTATATTATACTGCACTACTACTGATCATATATTGCACTACCTGTAAATACTGTTCATTGCACTTTCTGCTATTTTGCACTTCTGGTTAGACGCTAACTGCATTTCGTTGTCTCTGTACTTGTACTCTGCACAATGACAATAAAGTTGAATCTAATCTAATCTAATCTATAGAAACGCAGCCGGGTTAAACGGTGCGCACGCGTCCCTATAGGTTACTGGTACACAAACGAGACATTGTGTGCAGGGAATTGGAAGCCATGCTGGAGCTGGGTGTGGTCGAGGAGTCCCGCAGTGACTGGTGTAGCCCCATCGTGCTTGTTAACAAGCTGGATGGGTCTATACGGTTCTGTGTGGATTATAGAAGGGTTAATGCGGTCTCAAATTTGACGCCTACCCGATTCCCCGGGTTGACAAGCTCTTGGACCGGCTTGGCACGGCCAAATATTTTACGACGTTGGATTGTACGAAGGGATACTGGCAGATTCCACTCTCGCCGGTATCCCGGGAGAAAACTGCATTCTCCACTCCGCTCAGGTTGTATCAGTTCACAGTGCTTCCTTTCGGGTTGTTCGGAGCCCCAGCCACTTTTCAGCGCCTCATGGACCGCATTCTGCGGCCGCACTCTGCCTATGCTGCGGCCTACCTGTATGACATTGTCATTCACAGTGACACCTGGGCGCAGCATGTGCAGAGTGTGGCGGCTGTTCTGCGGTCCCTGAGGCAGGCGGGGTTGACGGCCAACCCGAAGAAGTGCGTGATCAGGCGGAGGGAGATCCGGTATCTGGGGTACCACTTGGGTCGTGGGGAGGTGCGGCCGCAGATTGAAAAGACTGCGGCCATCGCCGCCTCTCCGTGGCCCAAGACTAGGAAGGAGGTGAGGGCCTTCCTGGGGCTGGCTGGCTATTACCGGCAGTTCGTGCCAGGATTTTCAGAGCTGGCCAGTCCCTTGACGGACCTCACCCGGAAGGGTGCCCCGGATCCGATCCAATGGTCGGGCCAGTGCCAGGGGTCGTTCGAGGCCCTTAAGGGGGCTCTTTGTGGAGAAACAGTCCTGTATGCGCCTGATTTTACCTACAGACTGACGCATCGGATAGAGGCCTGGGAGCAGTACTGACCCAGCGGGTGGAGGGGGCTGACCGGCCGGTGCTGTACCTGAGCCGCAAACTATCGGAGAGGGATTGCCGGTACAGCACGGTGGAGAAGGAGTGCCTGGCCATCAAGTGGGCGGTCGGCGCCCTCCGCTACTACCTGCTGGGTCGCGATTTCACCCTCTATTCTGACCATGCTCCCCTCCAGTGGCTCCACCGCATGAAGGATGTTAACGCGAGGATCACCCGGTGGTATCTCGCGTTGCAGCCCTTCAACTTTTCGGTCGTGCACAGACTGGGGGCGCAGATGGTCGTGGCAGACTTCCTCTCCCGTGCAGGGGGGGGGGAGTAGGTTGTCGGCCGTCGTGTCCCCGGCCTGTGTCGGGCGGTGGGGGTATGTGGGGGGACATGCAGCGTTCGGCCTGTAGAGGGAGCTACAAGACCGTGGCCAGGGTACAGAGGCGAGGCTTCATTGCGCACCTGGTGCGAATGAAGCCTTGTTTAACTAAATGGTTAAGATGTGTGTGTCTCTGCTTTCAGTAGGTGGGCTGGGAACGGCGGAGCAGGAGGAAAAACGGCAAAGAAAAGGCAACGACTGAAAAGTCCATAGCGAACTAAAAATAAACAAACAATTCCCTCATCCCAACACTGCGTCTGCCTCTGTGTGTCACAGACTTTGTTACACATACACTACCATACACTACCATACCATACTATACACTACCATACCATACACTACCATACCATACTATACACTACCATACCATACACTACCATACCATACACTACCATACCATACCATACCATACACTACCATACCATACCATACCATACCATACCATACACTACCATACCATACCATACCATACACTACCATACCATACCATACCATACACTACCATACCATACCATACCATACCATACCATACCATACCATACCATACCATACCATACCATACACTACTATACCATACCATACCATACCATACACTACCATACCATACACTACCATACACTACTATACCATACCATACCATACCATACACTACCATACCATACACTACCATACACTACTATACCATACCATACCATACCATACACTACCATACCATACCATACCATACCATACCATACCATACCATACCATACCATACCATACACTACACTACCATACCGTACACTACCATACCATACCATACCATACACTACAATACCATACACTACCATACCATACACTACCATACCATACACTACACTACCACACCATACCGTACACTACCATACCATACACTACCATACACTACCATACACTACCATACACCACCATACACTACCATACACTACCATACCATACACTACCATATGTGACTTAGATAGTTAGTTGTTTTATTGTTGCATTGTTTACTATTATTCGATTGTATTGTTGATTTGTTTGATTGTTGCTGTAGAGGAGCTGGATTCCAAAAGCATTTCACTGCATCACTGACAGCTGCATGCGATGTACGTGACCAATCCAATTTGATTTGATTTGATTTGATTTGACAGGGAGTTTAGATGTTACACTACATTATCAGGGTTGCCCTTCCTGCCTCTCTCTCTTGTGTCACATCAGTGAGATTAAAAAACAAACCAGAACAGGCTTGTCCTGCGTTCAACTGCCAATGAGGTTCGGTTCTATAAGAAGAAATTTGAACCATATTCTCTTCCAATGGGGTTAGGGTCCAATGGGGTTAGGTTAGGGTTAGGGTCCAATGGGGTTAGGGTCCAATGGGGTTAGGTTAGGGTTAGGGTCTAATGGGGTTAGGGTCCAATGGGGTTAGGGTTAGGGTCCAATGGGGGCCTTCGACCATCAATGGGGGCCTTTGACCATCAAGGTAAAATATCAGGTGACAGAATATTGATATTACAATGTCAGAACTGTTTTATGCACCAGTCATGACACTCTTGTTGTAGAAAGATGTTCAGAATCAGAACCAACCAGTAGGAAGGGGGGGGGGGGGGTGATGGGGTAAATGATGGGGTACTGCACCTGTACTTGGGGTGGGTGATGGGGTAAA
>NC_139653.1:53931800-53934300 GCF_951799395.1 Argentina silus | reverse complement strand
GGGAGGAGAGAGAGAGACAAGCAGGGAGGAGAGAGAGACAAGCAGGGAGGAGAGAGAGAGAGAAGCAGGGAGGAGAGAGAGAGACAAGGAGGGAGGAGAGAGAGACAAGCAGGGAGGAGAGAGAGATACAAGCAGGGAGGAGAGAGAGACAAGCAGGGAGGAGAGAGAGACAAGCAGGGAGGAGAGAGAGAGACAAGCAGGGAGGTCCTGAGTGGCCCGCCGTGGACACAGGGCCCTTATTCACCATCGCATAATCAGTTGCTTTTGTCTGTTTTCACCTAACTGTTCCATTTAAAGCTGCTTCTCTTTGCATTTAACTGAATCCTCAGGCTAACATCCCATTCTTTGTGATCTGCATTCATTCGTCATTCAAGTCAAGGTAATGGTTTTTCTCCAACATCTTTTGTATTCATCACGTGTGACCTTGGAGAGATCTCTGTATCTCTGGAGTCAATGCCTGAAAGAGAGACTGACAATTGCCGTGGTTTTCAATTTTCTCAAGTTCGATTCTCCTCTTAAATTCAATTCTATTTCTTAGGGCATTGTCTAAGGCAGACAATGGAGGGTGACCCCGGAGGTTATGTGACTCCGGAGGTTGTGTGACCCCAGAGGTTGTGTGACGTGATGTTACCTTTCTCTCCAAAGATCCAACCAGCGACGTTGAGATTGCAAGTCGTGGTGCTAAAATGTTTAAAAAAATGCTCATAAATGTTCTTTAACGTTCATAAATGTTCATAAATATTCTTTCTGTCAAACAAGGATTGAGTGCTTTACTTGAGCTCCTGAAAACTGCCTCCTGTAGCCTTACGCAAGATGAAGCAATTATGACATGCTTGCTTGGTCTAATAAGCATCATAAGAATGCACTGTACTACTGGCTCTCCCCCCTTGCCAATTCAGACACATTAAGGAGGCCTTTTGTGAGGATCCTAACGTTGCAAAATGACCTCCACCTCAAAGCCCATCAGGGTGCACCAAACTTTTGGTGCCTTGTAGACATAGAAAAGTACAAAGGTGTGTGCACAGCAGCTATGAAAGTTGCCTGCCTTTTTGGTTCAACCTATCTCAACCTATCAGCCTTTTCTGGCATGAACTTCATCAAGAACAAACACAGAACATGCCTTACTGATGCACATCTACAAGACTCACTCAGAGTTGCAGTGTCAATTTATACCCCAGATTACAGTACACTGGTGAACAGCATGCAATGCCAGGCTTCCCACTAATAGACAAAGAAAGAGATAACAGATGTTTTCAGTGAAACACCATGGCAACGTTAAACTCAAATATTGTACAAAAATGTGAAAAATAATTTGTTCAAAAAGTGTAAAAGATGTGATGATTTGTTAAAAATGCTACAGATTTATTGACTAGTACAAATGTGATATGTTTCATTTAAAAATGTTATAGAGTTGATGTTTTTTTTTTTTTAATTAAACTGCTAATTTGTACAAACACGGGACAGAGTTCATGATTTGTTCAAAAATTGTATTGTTCATAAATGTTAAAATGTATTATTCTCATTAAAGGTGAACCGTGCAACTTTGTTATTCAGGAAGTTTGTATCAAACAAATAGCCCTTCGTATTACTCACTACCCTTGAAGTAGCTCTCAGGTTCAAAAAGGTTGGTGACCCCTGAACTACATGTAGTGGAACTACTCCCCAACACTGTCAATACCAAAGCCAGGATCCATTCACACTGGCATTCCCTATCTATGACTCTCTCTCTCTCTCTCTCTCCCTCTGCTTGTGTATTTACAGAACACATATACATATATAGGTGCTCCCGTTTCTATCCAAATTACTGCATTCAGATCTCTTCACTCCTACGCTCTCTCTCTAACCCTGCTCCATGCATCCCTGTGTGAGCCTCCCATCATCACAGTGGAAACTACAGCTACTGCTACAGCATTTCTCTTCTGTCAGGTAACCTGTGTGAATGTCACCCACAGGACCTGCCAAGCCTCAGAAGAACAATGTCTGAGAAGGTGAGGTAAAACAATCAAGTAGCTTGTAGACATGAGCTTTATACCTGAGCCAGGGGACGTGCAGTATCTGGTGCACTGCTTTGACTGAAGTTCAGCAGTTAGGATTGGACTTAATGAAAATAGATTGCAATTGCATTACCTAGGACTTTACAGATGCAAAGCCAGAAGGCCCATTTCACCCCTTAGGTCTACATGTGACTATTATAAACATTAATTTACAGAGTGCAAATTGGTAAAACTGTGAAACAGATGACGTATTGCTCACCACATTTCATTTTTGCCTAATTTTGAACTAGATAACTTTCCATAGATTAATTCAGTTCATTCAAATACAAAGGATGAACACATTCATATTCATACAGTAGAAAGAAGGGCTGTTTTCAATCATTTTTCTGGACTCAGGTCCTTGGTGACAGTTTCTGATGTTTTTTTTTAAATTTTTGCCTTTTTAATCAGCAGCTGATTTAAATTTGGGAAGCAGTGACATGTATTAATTGATTAGATTCCAGAGA
>NC_139653.1:53921800-53926800 GCF_951799395.1 Argentina silus | reverse complement strand
ATGTATTTGGCACTCACTTTGGATAAAGGCGTCTGCTAAATGCCATAAATGTAAATGTAAATCATAAAAAAAGGGTGCTAGTAGCCTAATGCAGTAGTCCTATATCCTAACACATTCAGGAATAATATTTAGTAAGTGAAGTCTTTTATGCAGCATAATTTAATACAGACACTTGCCCTACCCTAACCCTAACCCTAACCCTATATCGATACGAAAACCAGTTCTGTAACCTAGGTTCATAACCAGTCACATTTGCAACCAAATCAATTGATTGTGCAAATATTTTGTCTTATTGAAGTTTGTGTTTGAAGTAAAGGCGTCTTATATCAATACAGAGTACAATAATAGCCTCATGCCCCACATTCTTGCACAAACCAATCAAAACCGTGGATCCAGAATGGATGGTTGAACAAACTAACACACATCTGGGAATACAGGGGTCTGCTTTTAATATAAGAGGGGGTTTTAATCAGGGCTGCCTTTGAGCTGAGATAACAGGAAGACAGATCGCATATGGCATGTTAGAAGTAGAGGACATCTTAAAATTAGACATCCATCACAGGATTAAAACAATACCATCACACAGAGCATGAAAGCGAAGCAAACATTATTGACAGTTATTTTCTGTTAATAATCAGAGCTTTCTGAGCATTCCTCTTTCGACGTGTCTTTTAACTGGAATGATGCTGTGTAATTGTGCTGTTCAGATCCCTTGTGGGAGTGCATCCCCTCTCAGGGAGAGGTGGAGGAACAACAGGGAAAAACTGGAAGCCATCCTGATATTCCATCAAATGTGGCAGCTGATATTTACCCTGAAAGGGTTCGGCATCTCATTTGTTACCTTAGTAACGCTGGAGGCAACGTGCTGTAAGAAGCGTTTAGAATGAGATTTTGTCAAAATGTTGAGATGAGAAACTAGACATTTACAAATACCATACAAGTACACCAACTCTCTCTCTCTTTCTCTCTCTCTCTCTCTTTCTCTCTCTCTTTCTCCCTATCTCTTTCTCTCTCTCTCTCTCTTTCTCTCTATTTCTCTCTCACACAAGCAGGGAAGTCATTCCAAGAGTATAATAATAATAATAATAATAATAATAATAATAATAATAATAATAATAATAGTACCATAGTATGCAAGTCTGTCTCAATCATCATAGTCCTTCAAACTAACATTAAGGTTTGATGCTTAAAGGGGCAATCTGCAATTGCATGTACAGTAGATGCAATTCTGGACTTTTAAATGACTGATATATAGCCATTGATTTTTGGAGAATATAACTTATAAATGCCTTATGAGGTTAGTTCAACTGTCTTACCTCATCAGAACCCAAAATATAAGCTTGTTTTACTCCATTGTTTGTAAATAATGCAATTTTAAACAAACGCTGTATAGCTTCAAAACATGGTTAAAACTCTAGCTCTGTCTATGAGTTAGAGAGCGCTGCATTTCCCCATCCCTCGGCTGTTTACCTGAAAAGAGGCGGAGAATTCCAGATTGCACCTTTAATGCGCATTATACTATCTAATGTAACTGTAAACTGCATTTGTCTTATTTCCCTACAGTTATTTTTACAGCCAAGTCTGCATTATACAATCAGATCTTGCTGTATTTTGAGATACATATATGTGTTTCTATATTTAAGTCACTGCTGTCCCGTAGACAAATTGCATTCATGCATTTCAAAACGACATCCGTCAGGTGAGTTCTTTGCTGTGAGCGGATTCACAGAAGATGTTACATTGTACTCTAAGTTACATTCTACTGTCTTCGTCTCTCTCTCGCCTACCGCTTAGTATTATTAGTCTATGATTCTTCTCACTGTTCTCCTTCCTTGTTTGTCATTGTTTTCATAACCGACAATAATGAGGCTCACTTTACCCCAACTGAGAGTCGGAAAATGTGCACATGTGAATCAAGAAGACGTGTCTACTCATATCACATCCAAACAAATTAATTAGGCATCATCTATTCAAACTGCTACAGCAGCGGAGAGCCAAACGCCCCGGCGCGCTCACCCCCATCGACAATCCAGAATCACGCCGGTGACCAGATACTCACCGATGGGGCCGCGGGCGGCAGGTCCACCAGCTGATACGCGTTGACCACCGTGTCGTTCCACGAGCAGAGCGTCTCCACTATGCTCGTGCAGTTCGGATCCTGGTACGGACACATGATGCCCTTCCTGCCGGACCGTGGGACGAAACTCATCGCTGCTCTCACACCCTCCCGGACGCACGGGCCACCTAATCCGTTAGAGACCCTGTTCCGTCGCCAGGAGGTGAACACAGGTCCACCTAGGGTTGTTATTGTTATGAAAGTTCGAAAGATCGATTATTGATTAAAAAAAAAAAACACACACACACACAAATGTGAATGACTAGATCGTCTGTGCACGTCAGAATTCGTCCGACAGTCACAGCGAAATAAAGCTCAGTTTGAGGATCTCGGGAGAGGATCGACACGCTCCTTTCTCAGCCACCCAGCCTTAATAGCACATGTTTTGTACATAAGACATGTATTTAAGTAAGAGAAAGCTGCACATGCTCCCTCTCCTTCGATGCTCTGTAAGCGTCGCCACTCCGCCTCCCGGGACGAGCGATACATAATGGCACTTTCACATCAAACTCTGGTCAATAGAGTAGTTTTCAAAACGTGACATTGTGTTGATTGTTAATATTGAACTGACCCACAACTTTGTTTGTCATCTAATGACCTCGTCCCTTCAATGCTCATGGACTGCCGACAGAGTTGATCTGTGAATTCATTATGAACAGATATATGTTTATGAATGTCAAGTCAAGTCTGGTTTATTTGTCATTATTAATGTAGTCAAGTCTAGTTTATTTGTCATTATTAATGTCGTCAAGTCTGGTTTATTTGTCATTATTAATGTCGTCAAGTCTGGTTTATTTGTCATTATTAATGTCAAGTCAAGTCTGGTTTATTTGTCATTATGAATGTCAAGTCATATTTATATGTTATGTTATTATTATTGTTATTATTTATAGGTTTATTGCAAGGATAACAAGGATAACAGATAAAATATAAACATTAATCATTAATCATCAACAACAATAGAATATAACAAGGATAACAGATAAAATATAATAATAATAAAACAGTAAAAATAATTGAATAAAATATACAGGATTATTATAGCAGCAGGAGAGGGAGTAGAGTACAATGTCAATGGAGAGTGTGTGACAATACACCACAGATTTAGTGGTAAAGGGCCTGTATGCCTATAACTTATATGTATTTGCATGTTACAGATGGTGCTCCCTGGCTGCTCTCTAGGTCCCAGTCCAGATGGTGCTGCCTGGTTACTGCCTGGTTTCTGCCTGGTTTCTTCCTGGTTGCTGCCTGGTTACTGCCTGGTTGCTGCCTGGTTGCTATCTGGTTTCTGCCTGGTTTCTCCCTGGGTCCCAGTCCAGATGGTGCTGCCTGGTTGCTGCCTGGTTTCTGCCAGGTTGCTGCCTGGGTCCTAGTCCAGATGGTGCTGCCTGGTTGCTGCTTGGTTGCTGCCTGGTTGCTGCCTGGTTTCTGCCAGGTTACTGCCTGGGTGCCAGTCCAGATGTTGCTGCCTGGTTGCTGCCTGGTTGCTGCCTGGTTTCTGCCAGGTTGCTGCCTGAGTGCCAGTCATGTCGGTTCAAGGTCAAGGTCAAGGTCAAGGTCAGGAGGGTTAGGGTCAGGGTCAGGGTTAGGATTAGGTTTAGGGTTTGGGTTAAGGTTAGGAGGGTTAGGGTTAGGATTAGGGTTAAGAGGGTTAGGGTCGGGGTTAGGGACAGGGTCAGGGTTAGGGTCAGGGTTAGGGTTAGGGTTAGGAGGGTTGGGGTTAGGGTTAGGAGGGTTAGGGTTAGGAGGGTTAGGGTTAGTGTCAGGGTTAGGGTTGGGGTTAAGGTTAGGGTTAGGGTTAGGAGAGTCAGGGTTAGGGTTAGGAGGGTCAGGGTTAGGAGGGTTAGGGTCAGGGTTAGGAGGGTGAGGGTCAGGGTTAGGAGGGTCAGGGTCAGGGTTAGGGTTAGGGTCAGGGTTAGGGTTAGGGTTAGGGTCAGGGTTAGGGTTAGGGTTAAGGTCAGGGTTAGGAGGGTCAGGGTTAGGGTTAGGGTCAGGGTCAGTGTCAGGGTCAGGGTTACACACCCCTAGTGAGTAGAGAAGGCTTTGAGAGGAAGGAGGACGGAATGAGAGGGAGACTGTCTGCCTGCTATAGCATTAGGCTTCAGGGCAGAATCGGCTCTGGGGTTCCCTGGTGGAGGTAGAAATCGGAGGACTCATTGTCATGTATGTAATGGAATGAGGAATGGTATCTCATGTGTTTGATACCATACTTCATTCCATCCAATGCATTACAATGAGCCGTCCTCCGATTTCTACCTCCACAGCCTCCACTGGTAGACACTTAAATGGTCATGATGAATCAGTAGCCATCAAGGAATGAGATCACATAATGAAGAACGTTCAGTGAAGAGTGTTGTTTTTGTCCACACTTTAGGGTTAGGGTTAGGGTTAGGTTCAGGGTTAGGGTTAGGGTTAGGGTTAGGGTTAGTTCAGTGAAGAGGGTTAGGGTTAGGGTTAGGGTTAGTTCAGTGAAGAGGGTTAGGTTCAGGGTTAGGGTTAGGGTTAGGGTTACAGTGAAGAGGGTTAGGGTTAGTTCAGTGAAGAGGGTTAGGGTTAGGTTCAGGGTTAGGGTTAGGGTTAGTTCAGTGAAGAGGGTTAGGTTCAGGGTTAGGGTTAGGGTTAGAGTTAGGGTTACAGTGAAGAGGGTTAAGGTTAGTTCAGTGAAGAGGGTTAGGGTTAGGGTTAGTTCAGTGAAGAGGGTTAGGGTTAGGTTCAGGGTTAGGGTTAGGGTTAGGGTTAGAGTTAGGGTTACAGTGAAGAGGGTTAAGGTTAGTTCAGTGAAGAGGGTTAGGGTTAGGGTTAGTTCAGTGAAGAGGGTTAGGTTCAGGGTTAGGGTTAGGGTTAGGGTTAGTTCAGTGAAGAGGGTTAGGGTTAGGGTTAGTTC
>NC_139653.1:53906800-53916800 GCF_951799395.1 Argentina silus | reverse complement strand
TGGTGTATGCTGCAGCAAACGATGTCCAGACTAGGGCTGAGCTCCGCCAGGCAGCTAAGGAGGTCTTTGAGCAGGTGGATAGTGCAAGGGGGTGCAAGTTGCTTGACCATGTCAATAGCATGAAGGAAGCGTCACAGACCATGGTGCCAAAGAAGATTGTGGTGCACAGCTCCACCGTGAAACACATCATCTCCCATGCGTATCTCCAAATCAATCCGGTGGTCTTGCAGAATGGTATCAGTCTTAAGGTCAGTCCCCTCTGCAAAGAAACCCAAGATCTTCTCTTGGCCTTCCCATGGGTCCAAGAGACTGACGAGAAAGAGCTGACCAACACTCTACTGCAGCCCACCCATGTCTACGAGGTCTCCACGGCTGTCGTAAAGAGACTGGAGAAGGTGCTAGGCCCCAGATCTGTGCTTGCTAGAGCATTGGACATTGATACGTATATTCTAAAAGGGTACATTGTCCCCTGTTAAGACTGTTTTGTTGTGTCTTCTGTTGTGTCTGTTGTGTTTCTGTCCCTCTACCAATCTCCATTCTTCTCAGGCATCCTGGCAATCAGTTTGGTTCAGCTGCACCTCATTCCTCATCACCTCCACAGCCAATCAGAGGACAGCCCCGTCGTATTTAAACCCTGTACTTCCTCCCCTCACGAGATCCTTTTGTTTCTGCCTGTCTGTTTAGAGCATGTGTTTGTGAATTCATTGTGACAATTCTCTGTTCAGACCTCATTCCTTCATAATTCATCCATTGTATTTTCATTCCGGTTACAGGAGAGAAGTGGTATAGGTGAGAGCAGCCTGTGGGTATACATTTATACACATAGGTTACTCTTGTCTATATACACTAGTTAGTTGGGGGCAGGTGTCATCTGTTGTGTTTTCAGTTAGCTTAGACCGTGTCTCGCAGCATTCTTAGGTATAGGTTAGTCTTAGTTTAGGGACTACCTTATTTTTGGTTCTTTCTTTGGGCACAATTCCCCCTCCTTCTCTCCTTAGTCCTGGTACAGTAAATCCTCATTACACTGTTCCCTGGTCTCCTTAGTCTTGGTACAATAAATCCTCATTACACTGTTCACCTGGTCTCCTTAGTCCTGGTACAATAAATCCTCATTACACTGTTCACCTGGTCTCCTTAGTCCTGGTACAATAAATCCTCATTACACTGTTCACCTGGTCTCCTTAGTCCTGGTACAATAAATCCTCATTACACTCTTCACCTGGTCTCCTTAGTCTTGGTACAATAAATCCTTATTACACTGTTCACCTGGTACCACCTCCATCGTGCCGGTGCCAAAACACTCCACTGCAACGAGCTTAAATGACTTCCGACCAGTGGCACTCACGCCCATCATCATGAAGTGCTTCGAGAGGCTGGTCTTAGCTCAACTCAAGACCTGCCTACCACCCACACTGGACCCCTTTCAATTCGCCTACCGGCAGAACAGGAGTACAGAGGATGCCATTTCAACGGCACTTCACTCCGCCCTGTCCCACCTCGACAAGACTAACTCTTATGTGAGAATGCTGTTTATTGACTTCAGCTCAGCATTCAACACCATCATCCCCTCCAAACTGATCTCCAAACTCAGGCAACTGGGCATCAACCCCTCCCTCTGCAACTGGATTCTAGACTTCCTGACCAACAGGCCGCAGTCTGTTAGGCTTCACAACCACACCTCCTCAACCCTCACCCTGAACACCGGCGTTCCACAAGGCTGTGTGCTGAGCCCCCTCCTTTACTCCCTCTTCACCTACGACTGCACACCTGTACATGGCTCAAACACCATTGTTAAGTTTGCAGACGACACAACGGTGATCGGTCTCATCAGCAACAACGATGAGTCGGCCTACAGGGAGGAGGTCCAGCACCTAACAGTGTGGTGCAACGACAATAACCTGGCTCTCAACACCAAGAAGACCAAAGAACTCATTGTGGACTTCAGGAAGTCTAAAGCTGGCGCACACACCCCCATCCTCATCAACGGGACTGAGGTGGAGCGAGTCACCAGCTTCAAGTTTCTGGGTGTCCACATCTCTGAGGACCTCTCCTGGACCCTCAATACCTCCACCCTGATAAAGAAGGCTCACCAGCGTCTCTTCTTCCTGAGGAGACTAAAGAAGGTCCATCTATCTCCTCAGATCCTGGTGAACTTCTACCGCTGCACCATCGAGAGTATCCTTACCAACTGTGTCACAGTATGGTATGGCAACTGCTCGGCATCGGACCAGAAAGCACTGCAGAGGGTGGTGAAAACTGCCCAACGCATCACCGGTTCCTCACTCCCCTCCATCGAGGCTGTCCAGGGCAAACGATGCTTGCATAAGGCACGCAGCATCGTCAAGGACATCTCTCACCCCAACCATAGACTTTTCACCCCACTCCCCTCCGGGAGGCGCTACAGGTCTCTCCGCACCCGAACCAGTAGGTTCAGAGGCAGCTTCTTCCCTGCGGCTGTCACCCTGCTGAACACGAACACTACACCTACCTGACAACCTACTACCCCCGCAACCCCCCCCCCCCCCCCCCCCCCCACCCGGACAATTGCACTATTGCACTATTACTCCCCTCCCCTGCTCTTACTCTTACTCATTACCACTGCTCTTCTGTACATACCTGTCCATACTGTTCATACTGTTCATAATGCACATA
Organism: Argentina silus; assembly: GCF_951799395.1. Taxonomy (NCBI): domain Eukaryota; kingdom Metazoa; phylum Chordata; class Actinopteri; order Argentiniformes; family Argentinidae; genus Argentina; species Argentina silus. The sequence continues at coordinate 53,914,148 of NC_139653.1, read as the reverse complement.
TCCTATATTTTCTTTAATACTACTGCACATACTGTACATACTTGTTTATACTGTTTATACGGCATTCCATATTTATATTTATTCTGCATCTACCTCATGTTACTGTTAATACATATATACTGCTAGACTGCATTACCTATACAGCTCATATGCTGCTACACTGCTCATACTGTAACTATTTATTCTGCTATAATGCTACTGCTACTCACATACTGCTATACTGCACTGCTATATATACTGCTTATACTATACTATATTATACTGCACTACTACTGATCATATATTGCACTACCTGTAAATACTGTTCATTGCACTTTCTGCTATTTTGCACTTCTGGTTAGACGCTAACTGCATTTCGTTGTCTCTGTACTTGTACTCTGCACAATGACAATAAAGTTGAATCTAATCTAATCTAATCTAATCTTAGTCCTGGTACAATAAATCCTCATTACACTGTTCACCTGGTCTCCTTAGTCTTGGTACAATAAATCCTTATTACACTGTTCACCTGGTCTCCTTAGTCCTGGTACAATAAATCCTTATTACACTGTTCCCTGGTCTCCTTAGTCCTGGTACAATAAATCCTCATTACACTGTTCCCTGGTCTCCTTAGTCCTGGTACAATAAATCCTTATTACACTGTTCACCTGGTCTCCTTGTCATTGTTTTTCACTATTCTCTCTCCATGGTAACTGTCTGTGTGTGTCCTATGTTTACGTGCCTCACCCCTCCTCACCCCTCCTCACCCATCCTCACCCACCCCCTAGACCTGGGCCGGGGTGCGTAACATCCGTCTAGTCATAACAGTGGATGAGAAGTTACCGGCCCCAATCTGCAACCTGAGGCACACAGTGCTTCACCTCCAGAGCACCATGATCAAACAGTGTGGAAGCTCAATCAAGCTTAAGAAACTGGTTGCAATGAAGGACCCTGCAGTTCTTGCTACATTCCACATTGCATTATTGAGGAGATATTGAAAATATATCTGTCTCTTAGAAATGCATTCCCAGACGGCACCCCCATCCCATGCCGTGAGGTGACCAAAGGACCTGAGGACGCTATGGAGAGTCAAGGTAAGACATTTTAGTTCAGTACAGAGCTATTTTTCAAAGATTTCAATACATCTCTGGTACCACTCTACTCTGGAACACTTGCAGAATGCATATCAGGTGAGTTTGAATCTAGAGCGATGTCATTGCAAATGTTGCTGTCTATTTACTGTGGCCATACACTTCAGACTGTATGAAATCTTTGAAAAATAGTTTTGTACAGTCCATTATATGTGTCCTACACAGTGCAGACTAGGTACTCTGAGGTGTATGGCTGGGGTAAATAGCCAGCAACATTTGCAATGACATCGCTCTAGATTCAAACTCACCTGATATGCATTCTAGAAGTGGTGAGGAGTAGAGTGGTACCAGAGATGTATTGAAATCTTTGAAAAATAGTCCTGTACAGTCCAGTTCATACAAATATAATAGGCATGTGTAAAATTACATGGAATTCCACCAATATGTACATTTTGAATTTTAAATTACTTTTTCAAAATTGTATATACTTTTTGTTGGGTAATTTGTGCAAAAATATGAGAAAATATTGTGATCCCATCACTTTCCATACATGTTTTAACACGCGCTTTTATTTTGAAGCCGCAAAAACGTCGCTAAGCGAAAGCGAAGTTGTAATGGAGCTTTTGGAGCTCAGAGAACCCAGATGGAAGCAGGAGTACATTCTGGTGTCATTCTGGTGTCATTCTGGTGTCATTCTGGTGTCATTCTCGTGTCATTCTCGTGTCATTCTGGTGTCATTCTGGTGTCATTCTGGTGTCATTCTCGTGTCATTCTTGTGTCATTCTCGTGTCATTCTGGTGTCATCCTGGTGTCATTCTGGTGTCATTCTGGTGTCTGTGTTCTCTGAGCTCCAACAGTGGAACCCTGCCACCTACGTCCGGTCAACGGAAGCATTTGTAAATGAGGATTTCTTCAAAATAAGAGCGCACAAGTATTGCCCCAGAATAATGGACTGTACATAACTATTTATCAAAGATTTCAGTTCATCTCTGGTACCCCTCTACTTGGCAACACTTCTCGAATCTGGATCAGGTGAGTTTGAATGTAAAGAAATGTCTTAGTTGGGCTCAGGGTCCTTGGTGATGATGTGGGATCTTTAGATGTCCTCATACTTCCATGCAAGGGATCCTTTAGACACAACGCTCCCTCTTGAATCCTCCTTCCTGTCCGTCCCCATCTTCTTGGTTCTCGCTCCAAGCTGCTACCGTGGTTGGTACATATATATTTACACTTGATTATAAATTAATGATATATAGCCATTCATTCTTGAAGAATACAACTTAAAAATTCCTTACTGATCTTTGTCTTAACCTGTCAGAACATATAATCTTCTTTTACTCCATTGTTTGTAAACAATGTAATTGTAAACAGACACGGTATAGTTAAAAAACATGGTTAAAACTATCATTTTTAGCTCATGGTCGGTCAGTTCTTCTATCTTCTTCCATCTATAGCTAAGTCTGAATTTGAGAGTGGTTACAATTCTCCGCTTTGTTGTTGTTTGAATCCCAGATTGCCCCTTTAAACACCACCAACAAAACAGATGTTTCTTGTGTTTCGTGAGGGAACATTGATGTTCGTAATAGGCAGTAGTAGTCCAGCTGTTACAGCATGCAGCACCACAGAACAGTGGCCATAACCTACAGAGCATGAAGGAGGCGCAACTCAAAGTTAAACATTTGCAAGTTGATTATTTGATTGGATAAAAAGCTTGACGTTTCGAGATTAGGGCGTTGTACAATACCCTGAAATGCCTCCTATTCTAACAGTGTTAGTGGAGTCCGAGTGTTTCGCATAAGAGGCTGTCCAGTTCAATGAGAAGGGTTTTCATTATCAAAGATGATTTGGATCCTTTGTTCAGAACCAAGACCCTGGTGCTCGCTTACCGGGCGGCAAAGGGAACAGTCCCTCTCTACTTGCAAGCAATGGTTAGCCCCCAAACCCCTGTAAGATCACTCTGCTCGTCCACCTCAGCTGGCCGCCTGGCACCGCCGCCTCTACGTGGATGCAGCGGCCGCGCTACTCGGTGACAGCTTTTCACTGTCCTGGCGCCCCACTGGTGGAATGAGCTTCCCACTACTGTCAGGACTGCAGAGTCACTTCCGATCTTCCGCCGTAGATTGAAAACCCAACTCTTCAAGCTACATCTTAACAGTCCCTCCTAAAGACCGCTTCACCCTCACTACCCCCCTATACTAACCCTAACCCCAAGACCTCTTCTCCCCTGCTACCCCCCTGTACAAGTTCTCTCCTGCTAATAAAATATATTTGAAAAAAATAAAAAATAATGTAGCCTACTGGCATTACGGCTGCCAATGGCCCCTGGTATGAGCATTGATTACTTTGTCTTATGATGACTGTTGGATAGATGATTCACTTACTTAAACAAATGTATTGTTGTACATCGCTTTGGATAAAGGCGTCTGCTAAATGCCATAAATGTAAATGTCAAAACCATGTCAATGATGGAACGGGCTTCTCTGCCCTCTCAGGCTTCTCCTTCACAGACTCCACTTCAGGGCCATGGATAACTTTTAGTTGAAGTCTGTCAAGTAGACTGTCCAGAACTGGTCCTGACACTCGGTTCACAAACTCTTCCCGAACAGAGCCCAGTTGATCCTCCTCTGCAGAACCACTCTGCCTCTCAGGCAGTGACCCACCCTCCGGACCACCCTCCAACACAGCACCTGTAGTCAGGGGAGACCAAGAGATCATATTCAGCTATGTACAGTAGAGTTGTGTTAGCTGAACCAGACCAGTGTTGGTGAGGGAGCTGCAGCTGATCCCTTTAACGTTCACACCAGCTAGGCCGCATCACAGAGGAGCCCACACTCAAATCCAGGCCTTGAGGCCCACAGCACAGCTGGTTTTCATCAGGGACTGGTTCAGACCTGGGGCACCAGGTGAGTGACTCTCTGGACTACCAATGGCATTCATCAATCAAGTAACTACCAGGGAGAGAAGGAAACCAGCAGTGCTGCAGACCTGGAGGCCTCTGGTTTACAAACTATCTGTAAGGGTTTACCTGTTCCTAATGGGATGAACCTCACCCATGCCTCATCTCTGCCCACCCCTCCCTCCAAAAGCTTCAGCTCCACCCCCTCTGTGCCTAGGTTCAGGAACACCTGGAAGGTGGGGTGGTAGTTTGGCCCATAGTCCCAGTACAAGTCCCAGTGCTGGAGCACAAGATGACAGAAGTTAGCTGGTTCTGCTCCAAATCAAATACATCTACAGTGCACTTTGAAGGGCACTTTGTTGGACAAAGGAAAACTAAACGTTTAAGTACATTTTACAGGTAATTGAGAACATTGTAGAGATTGTAGTGTCCTTGTGGAGGGATACAGCATACAGATTGACAGCACTTCACAGCTAATTAACTTCAAACAGATGGCTTCCAATAGAAACTACTTAATGCAGGATAGCCAAACAAACAACTCTTAATATCCCTCTGACTAGAAACAAGATTAAACTAATTTACTCAGACTGGAGAACAGGCTTCACCACTCACTCAATCCCAAACCATCACTGTGTCTGAGTACTGCATTTACATGAACAGACATTTGAACAGCAAGGACATAGACTGTACCTCATCATATGGCACATTAGATGGCAGCATAACCACGTTCAGGACAGACCAGCGGCCCTGTGATTCGAGGAACGGAAGCAACTGCCCCCTGATGGTGAGGTAGGGTATTAACCATCTTAAAATGCCACATGAGGAGAGGTCTGTTCACCATAACATGGGCCACAGACAGGGACCCAGGACCGTCTCCTGCAAAACACCAAGATATTGTTTTCAGACTTGAAACATGGTCTAATGTCAAAATGAGCCAGACATCTGTAGTGTAGATCCAGATATGCCTCCAACCCAAATGAATGGGAGCGACAGTCACCATCTGAGAGGAGTTCAGGGATGTAGCTGGGTCATATCAGAAGGACTCATCCCTAAATTACATCATTTATGAGGGCTGTAAACTTCAGGCAAGCTTAGATTATCACTAAAGTAGCCTACATAGTGATCTGCTACACAATGCTCACTGTTGAAACGTGGTAACTGAGATTTACAAAGAATACCACCAAATCAGGAGAGAAACGATGGCCCAGATCTGGCCCATATCTGTTTTCTACCGGCATCCGGATGTTGCCCAGGTACAACTTTGTTCCCCAGGCCAGAAGTGTACCTGCTCTGGCTGCAGCGACCGCGCTACTCGGTCACAGCTTTTCACTGTCCTGGCGCCCCGCTGGTGGAATGAGCTTCCCACTACTGTGAGGACTGCAGAGTCACTTCCGATCTTCCGTCGTAGATTGAAAACCCAACTCTTCAAGCTACATCTTAACAGTCCCTCCTAAAGACCGCTTCACCCTCACTACTCCCCCTATACTAACCCTAACCCCGAGACCTCTTCTCCCCTGCTACCCCCCTGTACAAGTTCTCTCCTGCTAATAAAATATATTTTTTTTAAATAATAATAATGTAGCCTACTGGCATTACGGCTGCCAATGGTCCCTGGTGTGAGCATTGATTACTTTGTCTTATGATGACTGTTGGATAGATGATTCACTTACTTAAACAAATGTATTGTTGTACATCGCTTTGGATAAAGGCATCTGCTAAAGTTTTTTTTTTTTTTTTTTTTTTTTTTTTTTTTTTTCAAAGTCAAAGTGGCTTTATTGTCAATTCTTCACATGTCAAGACATACAAAGGAATCGAGAGGACGTTTCTCACTCTCCCACGGTGAGACAGATAAAGTGCCCAGGCACAACAGATAACACATACTAAAAGTAAAACATTCAATAAAAATAATTTAAACAGTGCAAAAAGAGCAGTCAGTAAAGACAGTAAGTAGCAGCCAAATACTGTGTATTCTGTATAAAAAAAATAATAATAGTGCAATAGTGCATTGTAGCAATAGAATAGTGGATTGTCCAGAGTCCGTAGTGTTTTTTGGGGGGGGGGGGGGGGCTGAAGGGTTGGGAGGGGGGGTGGTGGTTTCAGCTTCTTGACAGCTTGGAGGATGTGGCTGGGGGAAGTGAGGGGAGAGAATTTAGCTTCCTGACAGCTTGGGGTATGAAGCTTTTCGTGAGTCTGGTGGTGTGGGCACGGAGGCTCCTATACCTTCTTCCAGAAGGCAGGAGGCTGAACAGACTGTGTGCGGGGTGGCTTGCGTCGCTCACAATCGAGGTAGCTTTGCGGGTGAGGCGGGTGGAGTAAGTCTCTTGCAGGGAAGGGAGTGGGGCACCAATGATCTTAGCAGCTGTGTTCACAATGCGTTGCAGTGCTTTCCTACTGTGTTCGGTGCAGCTACCGCCCCACACAGTGATGCAGCTGGACAGGATGCTTTCAATGGTGCCTCGGTAGAATGTTGTCAGGATAGGTGTGGGAGCTTTCGCTCGCTTCAGCTTGCGGAGGAAGTAGAGGCGCCGCTGGGCTGTCTTCGCCAGTGATGCGGTGTTGGTGGTCCAGGAGAGGTCCTCACTGATGTGCACCCCCAGGAATTTGGTGCTGCTCACTCTCTCCACAGCAGCACCATCGATGGTCAGTGGTGGGTGTTCGGTGTGCCCTCTCCGGAAGTCGACCACAATCTCCTTCGTTTTGCTGACATTCAGCAGGAGGTTGTTGTCTCTGCACCACGTGGTCAGAAGGTTGACCTCCTTTCTATAGTGGGTCTCGTAAATGTAAATGTAAAAACCATGTCAATGATGGAACGGGCTTCTCTGCCCTCTCAGGCTTCTCCTTCACAGACTCCACTTCAGGGCCATGGATAACTTTTAGTTGAAGTCTGTCAAGTAGACTGTCCAGAATTGGTCCTGACACTCGGTTCACAAACTCTTCCCGAACAGAGCCCAGTTGATCCTCCTCTGCAGAACCACTCTGCCTCTCAGGCAGTGACCCACCCTCCGGACCACCCTCCAACACAGCACCTGTAGTCAGGGGAGACCAAGAGATCATATTCAGCTATGTACAGTAGAGTTGTGTTAGCTGAACCAGACCAGTGTTGGTGAGGGAGCTGCAGCTGATCCCTTTAACATTCACACCAGCTAGGCCGCATCACAGAGGAGCCCACACTCAAATCCAGGCCTTGAGGCCCACAGCACAGCTGGTTTTCATCAGGGACTGGTTCAGACCTGGGGCACCAGGTGAGTGACTCTCTGGACTACCAATGGCATTCATCAATCAAGTAACTACCAGGGAGAGAAGGAAACCAGCAGTGCTGCAGACCTGGAGGCCTCTGGTTTACAAACTATCTGTAAGGGTTTACCTGTTCCTAATGGGATGA
>NC_139653.1:53864300-53886800 GCF_951799395.1 Argentina silus | reverse complement strand
ACAGAGACGTGTTGGCGGTCAAAATGCAGATCCCCTGTCCATGACAGACAGACAGCTAGGTAGGTAGACAGACAGGTAGGAAGAGAGACAGACAGGTAGGTAGACTCTCTCCCTCTCTGACAGGTAGGTAGACAAACAGGTAGGTAGACTCTCTCTCTCTCTCTGACAGGTAGGTAGACAAACAGGTAGGTAGACTCTCTCTCTCTCTGACAGGTGGACAGACAGGAGGAAATTGCACAGGACCACCGACGTGTTGGCGGTCAAAATGCCGATCCCCTGTCCATGACAGACAGACAGGTAGGAAGAGAGACAGACAGGTATACAGACAGACAGAGAGACAGACACAGACAGAAAGACAGACAGACAGACAGACAGACAGACAGGAGCTATTTGGTGGCGTGTCAGTAGTAGTGAGAGTCGGAGGGACGGGGGGTCCGGGGGGTCGGGGGGGATCTCTCTCTCTCTCTCTCTCTCTCTCTCTCAGACAGACAGATAGGTAGACAGACAGACAGACAACCAGACAGACAGGTAGGCAGACAATATACAGTGTATATTATATACATTATAGAAGTGATATATATATATATATATATATCACTTCTATAATGTATATAATATATATCACTTATATATATATATATATATATATATATAAGTGATATAAGTGATATATATTATATACATTATATAAGTGATATATTGTATATACAATATATTATAGAAGTGATATATATATGACTTACGCCCTGAACGTAACGTAGCCTTTAGACATAGCTCGGCTCATCCTGACCGTGTTTAATGTATATAATATATATGACTTATATAATATATATGACTTACACTCACCGGTCATTTTATTAGGTACACCTTGCTAGTACTCTCTGTAAACCCTAGAGATGGTTGTGCGTGAAAATCTGCGTGAAGTGCGTGAAGATCAGCAGTTTCTGAAATACTCAGACCAGCCCGTCTGGCACCAACAACCATGCCACGTTCAAAGTCACTTGTATCACCTTTCTTCCCCATGCTGATACTCGGTTTGAACTTCAGCAGGTCGTCTTGACCATGTCTACATGCCTAAATGTCATGTGATTGGCTGATTAGATATCTGCGTTACCGAGCAGTTGAACAGGTGTACCTAATAAAGTGGCCGGTGAGTATATATAATATATATATGACTCCTATAATATATGACTTATAATGCACACACATATATATATATATATTATATATATATATATATATATATATATAAAAATAAAACTTATATAACACGTAGCCTTTAGACATAGAAGCTTGGCTCATCCTGACCGTGTTTCCGACGGCGACAAGTCCTGAAAAGTCGTTGTTTCTCCGTTCTAGGGGTTAGGGTGAGGGGTCAGGGGTGAGGATTTAGGGTTAGGGGTCAGGGGTTAGGTCAGGGTTGAAAGCTGATCCAGTGGGTTGGGGTCAGGGTTAGGGTTTAGGGGTCAGGGTTGGGGTTCAGGGGTCAGGGTTCAAAGCTGATACAGTGGGTTAGGGTTTGAGGTTCCAGGCCCTACAGGGTCAGGGGTCACAGGCCCTACAGGGATAGGGTTAGGGTCAGGGGTCACAGACGCCCCCCCCCCCTTTTTGAAATAACTCAAATGACATCAAGTGTTTTTTTAATCATAAATTCTTTTATTAATCATAAATTCAATCAAATCAAATTCAAGCCGTGTGTGTTTACAGTACACATGGTCAACGTAAACAACAACAAACGGGGGGGAGGGGGGGGTTTAGCTAGCTAGCAAGTCTGGTAGGAGGTTAGCCACCTAGCCGCTAGCTAGCACACAGTGTTTGGTGTGTGGGGGGGGGGGGGGTGGCAGCTAACCAACACCCCCAGAGAGAGAGAGAGAGAGAGAGAAGAGGCACTTCAACATCAGCGCTAACAGCAGGTCCCCAAACAATGTCGCTTTGAGCTAACCCTAGCGTGGTCTAGCGTAGCCATGGAGGACACCTGGCGTGCTAACCCTAGCGGGTTGAGCCTATTGTTGTTGGGGTTTTTTAGGCTAACCTAGCGTGTCCGTCTGTTCGTCGAGATACACCATGCCATGTTTTACCACCTAGCCTAGCCTCTAAGCTAGCAGGGAGCGTCTAGCACAGAAAAGCCCTACAGAAACGAAAGCAACCTAGCAGTGTCTAGCGTACTCTCGCTAGCTAGCTAACAACACTAGGGAGTATAGCTCCGTGCTAACCTACCTATACTGGGGGGGGGGGGGGGGGGGTGTAGTTAGCTAGCGAGACACGCTAGACACACTAGGTTGCTTTCGTTTCTGTAGGGCTATGCTGTGCTAGACGCTCCGTGCTAGCTTAGACCGTTAGACCCCCCCCCCCCCCCCTACTAGGCTACACCGGACGACACTAGGCTCCACTTGGCTAGGCTACGCTAGGCTCGACTACACCAGACCACAGTAGGCTAGGCTACGCTACGCTACCCGGGTGGCGTGGACCAGGTAGCCCTTGGCCTTGATGATGCCGCGGCTCTTGACGATGATCGAATAGCGCAGGACCCAGCGGAGGCGCCACGCTGACGCTGCGTCGTGGTTATGGTCGCCGTGGTCACGGTCGCCGTCGTGGTTGTCGTGGTCGCACGCTAACGCCGCGCTCTCGCGTAGCGCCTCCTGGAAGCCCGCCGCTGTGATCAGCTCTGGAAGAGGAGAGAGAGACAGGTTAGAGGGGGGAGAGGTAGGTCAGAGAGACAGACAGGTCAGAGACACAGGCGAGAGAGAGAGACAGGTCAGAGAGAGACAGACAGAGAGCCTCCTGGAAGCCCGCCGCCATGATCAGCTCTGGAAGGAGAGGGAGACAGGTTAGAGGGAGACAGACAGACAGATCACAGACACACACACACATCAGGGACAGACATACAGACAGGCAGGCAGGTCCGAGACACAGACAGACATACAAATCAGGGACAGAGAGACCCACCTTTGGGGTCGTTGTGGGTCAGTAGCTGGACCCCCGCCTGCTTGGCGTACGCCGTCAGATCCGGGGGCATCACACAACAGGACGCCAGGTTGACCTGGTTACTGGTGGGCTTCACCTTGGATACGGGAGAGAGAGAGACAGACAGGTCAGGGACAGACAGAAAGGTCAGGGGCAGACAGTAAGACAGTTCAGGTCAGGGACAGAGAGAGAGAGAGAGGCAGACAGTCAGATCGGGCGGGGGGGGGGGGGGGGGGGGGGTCATCACACAACACGCCGCCAGGTTGACCTCTTTACTGGTGGGCTTCACCTTGGATATCGGAGAGAGACAGATTAGGGAGAGAGACAGACAGGTCAGAGACACACACACACACACCAGGACAGACAGGTCAGGGACAGAGAGAGAAAGACAGACACCCACCCACCCCCAGACAGACAGGTCAGGGACAGACACCCCCAGCCCAGGACAGACAGGTCAGACACACACCCCCACCCACCCCCAGACCAGGACAGACAGGTAAGGGAGAGACAGGGAGAGACCCCCCCCCACTCACCCACCTGGGCCCAGTCGTGCAGCTCCTCCAGGAGGCCCTTGTCCAGGTCCGACGTCCCGATGGCGACCACCTTCCCGGACGCCACCAGTGTTTCCAGGACAACCCACGCCGGCCGCAGGTCCGACAGGGTCTGGGGAGCGTGGGGGGGGTCGTGGTCGCCTCCTGGGGGTCCGGGGGGGGGCGCCAGGATGACCGAGTCCAGTTGGGAGAGGGCAAGGGTGAGACAGGCTGTTGGGGGGAGAGAGAGAGACAGGTTAGAGGTCTGAGAGAGGGTCGGGGGGGGGGGGGGGTGAGACAGGCTGCAGGAGGGAGAGCGAGAGACAGATTAGAAAGACAGACAGGTCCAAGAGGGTCCAGGGTGGGGGGGGCGGTAGGATGACAGAGTCCAGCTGGGGGAGAGGGCGAGGGTGAGACAGGCTGGGGGAGAGACAGACAGGAGAGAGAGACAGGTTAGGGAGACAGACAGATTTGAGACAGATAGACAGGTCCAAGGGCAAGGGTTAGACAGGCTAGGAGAGAGAGACAGGTTAGAGAGAGAGACAGACACACAAATGCAATAGACAGACAGGACTCACCCATGTCGACAGCCTCTCTAATGGACGACTGGTCCGACTCGCACAGGAACAGCTTGACTGCAACGACAACGTTAGCCTGGGTTAGCCTGTGTTAGCCCTGGGTTTTTTGTGTTTGTTAGCCCTGTGTTGGTATCATTTATTGGCATGTGTTAGCGTGTGGTAGCATGTGGTGGCAGTATCATGTGTTAGCCTGCAATAGCGTAGCGTACCGGACACCTTCAGCTCCTCCCTCTCCTCTGGCGTGATGGCAGCCTCGGCCGCCTGGGGGGTGGAACAGTCCAGAACATCAGACTCCTGAGAAGACAGACAGGCAAACAGACAGACAGGTTAGAGACAGACAGGTCAGAGAGAGACACAGATCTGAGGGACAGAGAGAGACAGGTCTTAGATGTGATGGCCTCGGCCACCTGGGGGTGGAACAGTCCAGGACGTCAGACTCCTGAGACAGGTCAGAGACAGACCAGACAGACAGATCAGATAAAGACAGACAGACCCGACTAGTGGAACTAGACCAGACCAGTCGAACCAAACCAGACCCGAGTAGTTCTACCAGACCAGACTATTCGAACCAGACCAGATGAACCAGACCAGACCCGACTATTCGAACCAGACCGGACTAATCGAACCAGAGAGACAGACAGAGATACAGAGTGAGAGACACAGAGAGAGAGAGATAGAGAGAGGGGAAAGAGAGGGAAGGGGGAGGGAGAGAGACACGTTGTTTTGGGTTTTTTCGACCGAGAGAGATGTTGAGGGACGAGAGAACGAGGGATGGAGAGGGAGGAAGAGAGAGAAGCAGATTAGCTGACCTCAGCAGAACCAGCCTCCCCCCCTGTCACCCTGGGTAACCCTCCCTCCCCCCTTCACGCTCCATCACCCTACAGCTATGTTGTTTTCGACAGAGCGAAACTCGACCGTGTGGAGCATCCAGAGAGAGACAGAGAAGGAAGAGATGGAGGGAAGGAAGAGGGGAAAAAAGGAAGAGAGAAACAGAGACAGACGAAGGACAGGAAGGAGGGAAGACAGGGAAGGAAAGAAGAGAAGGTAGACAGGGAAGGAAGAGAGGAGAGAAGGAAGGAAGGAGGGAGAGGAGAGAAGAGAGGGAGAGAAGAGAGGGAGAGAAGACAGGGATGAGTCTCACCTTCTCCCCGGCCGACGGCGTCCCGGCGTACCAGTCGCTCAGCGTGGCACGGATACAATCCTGGAGCTGGAACACAACAACGATAAACGACAAATAAATAACAAATAAACAACAAATAAACAACAATAAATGTTTTATTGTCAGATCAGAGACAGTCAGACACACGCTTCTGTTGACAAGCCAAAACCGGCTGTGCTTTGCCAGTTAGCTAAGCCTTTAGCCGCCTTAACGCTGTACTAACGCATGGTAAGTTAGTGAGTTAGCCAGTTAGCTTAGCTTTTAGCCCCCCTAAAACACTGTACTTGGTAAGTAACTGGTCAGTTCGTTAGCCCAGTTAGCCTAGTTAGCATTAGCCTTTAGCCCCCCTAAAACACTGTACTTCTTAGGTAAGTTTGTTAGCCCAGTTAGCATTACCTTTCGCCCCCCCCACCTAAACGCAGTGATTAGCCAGTTAGCTTAACCTTTATCCACCCTCAACACTGTACAAAAGTAAGTCAGTTAACCAGTTAGCTTAGCCTTTAGCACCCCTTAAACACTGTACTTGGTAACTTCGTTAGCCCAGTTAGCATTAGCCATTAGCCGACCTTTAACAGCGTACCAAAGACAGTTAGCTAACACTGTAACGCATGGTAAGTTAGCTAGCCAGTTAGCATTAGCCTTTAGCCCCCCTTAACGCTGTACTAAAGCAAGTGAGCTTAGCCTTTAGCCCCCCCACCCCCACCTAAAACACTGTGATTAGCCAGTTAGCTTAGCCTTTAGCCCCCCCTAAACACTGTACTTGGTAGCTAACTTAGTTAGCCCAGTTAGCTTAGCCTTTAGCCCCCTAAAACAGTGTGCTTAGCCAGTTAGCTTAGCCTTTAGCCCCCCCTTAAACACTGTACTTGGTAGATAAGTTCGTTAGCCCAATTATCTTGGCCATTAGCCCGCCCATAACGCTGTACCAAAGCCAGTTAGCTTAGCCCAATTAGCTTAGCCATTAGGGCCCCCTTAACGCTGTTCTTGGTAAGTTAGATAGTTAACCAAGGTAGCATTACCCTTTAGCCCCCTAAACGCTGTGCGATAGCCCAGTTAGCTTCGTCTTTAGCCTTTAGTCCCCTAACGCTATGTAACGCATAATAAGTCAGTTAGTTTAGCATTTAGCCCCCCCTTAACACTACTTGTTAGGTAAATTCGTTAGCATAAGTAAGTATTATAGTAATATTAACCCCCCCCCCCCCCCTCCCCCTTAACGCTGTACAAAAGCCAGTTATCTTAACCCAGTTAGCTTAGCCATTAGCCCCCCTTTAACGCTGTACTAACGTGACTTAGCTTAGCTAGTTAGCATTAGCCTTTAACCCCCCTCTAAAAGGCTGTGATTAGCCAGTTAGCTTAGCCTTTAGCACCCCTTAAACACTGTACTTGGTAGGCAACTTCGTTAGCCTAATTAGCTTAGCCTTTAGCCTCCCCGTGTTCTTTTACCTCCTCACTCGGGGACGACGGACACTTCTTCTTCAGCCGGCTCCGGTTGACGAGGTTCCCGGTGTGGAGGTTGAGTGTCGTGGCCCGGTTCAGAAAGGAGGTCCGGGTACCAGAGGAGCCGGTAGAGGAGCCAGTACTACCGGAAGAGACGGTACAAGAGCCGTCGATACCACCGGAGGAGACGGTACCAGAGGAGCCGGTGGTGGAGGTACCAGAGCCGGTGTTGAAGCCGGTGTTGGAGTCGGTATTACCGGTGTCGGTTGTACCGGTGTCGGTGTTGGTTTCCATGGTGTCTGTCTCCCTTTCCTTCTCTCTCTGGTGTTTTTGAAGGGATGTCGTAAAGATAATAATAATAAAAAAAATGTCGTAAAATGTCATAAATAATGTCGTAAAATACGAAGGGAAAGGGGAGTTACCTAGCAACGAGGAACAGTTTGTGGGTTTGATGGAATGTCGTAAAAAACGAAGGGGGAGCTACCCAGCAACGAGTGTCTTGGAAACAGTTTCTGGGTTTGAAGGAATGAAAAGAAAAAGAAAATGTTGTAAAAAACGAAAGGGGGAGAGTGGGGGTTGCCTAGTAAGGAGGGGGTGGGGAGAGTTTGTAGGTTTGAAGGAATGTTGTAAAAAACAAAAAAACTGAAGAAAAAAATAATAGTAATAACAATGACAATGACAATAATAATAATAATAATAATAATAATAATAATAATAATAATAATAATAATAATAATAATAATAATAATAATAATAATAATAATAAACTGTTGTAAAATGTGGTAGGGGGGCAACGGGAGGTTACCAAGCAGCGAGGGGGTGGGGAGAGTTTGTGTGGGTTGAAGTGTCGTGAAAAAACAACAAAATGTCGGAAAATGAGGGGGGAGAGTGGGATTTCCATAACAACGAGTGTCTTGGAAACACTTTATGGTTTTGAAGAAATGTCGTAAAAAACGATAGGGGGAAAGTGGGGGTTGCCTAGCAACAAGGGGGTGGTTTGAAGGAATGTCGAGTAATGATGACACAGCGCTTTTCCGCGTTTCCACGCGCGCGCACACACACACACACACACACACACACACACACACACACACACACACACACACACACAGACAGACACACACACACACACACACACTTACACAGACAGACACACACACACACACACACACACACACACATACATACACACAGACACATACACACACACACACACACACACACACACACACACACACACACACACACACACACACAGACAGACACACACACACACACACACACACTTACACAGACAGACACACACACACACACACACACACACACACACACACACACATACACACAGACAGACACACACACACACACGATGAGTCGGCCTACAGGGAGGAGGTCCAGCACCTAACAGTGTGGTGCAACGACAATAACCTGGCTCTCAACACCAAGAAGACCAAAGAACTCATTGTGGACTTCAGGAAGTCTAAAGCTGGCGCACACACCCCCATCCTCATCAACGGGACTGAGGTGGAGCGAGTCACCAGCTTCAAGTTTCTGGGTGTCCACATCTCTGAGGACCTCTCCTGGACCCTCAACACCTCCACCCTGATAAAGAAGGCTCACCAGCGTCTCTTCTTCCTGAGGAGACTAAAGAAGGTCCATCTATCTCCTCAGATCCTGGTGAACTTCTACCGCTGCACCATCGAGAGTATCCTTACCAACTGTGTCACAGTATGGTATGGCAACTGCTCGGCATCGGACCGGAAAGCACTGCAGAGGGTGGTGAAGACTGCCCAACGTATCACCGGTTCCTCACTCCCCTCCATCGAGGCTGTCCAGGGCAAACGATGCTTGCGTAAGGCACGCAGCATCGTCAAGGACATCTCTCACCCCAACCACAGACTTTTCACCCCACTCCCCTCCGGGAGGCGCTACAGGTCTCTCCGCACCCGAACCAGTAGGTTCAGAGGCAGCTTCTTCCCTGCGGCTGTCACCCTGCTGAACTTGAACACTACATCTACCTGACAACCTACTACCCCCGCAACCCCCACCCCCCCCACCCGGACAATTGCACTATTGCACTATACTCCCCTCCCCTGCTCTTACTCAATACCACTGCTCTTCTGTACATACCTGTTCATACTGTTCATACTGTTCATACTGTTCATAATGCACATATCCTATATTTTCTTTAATACTACCGCACATACTGTACATACTTGTTTATACTGTTTATACGGCATTCCATATTTATATTTATTCTGCATCTACCTCATGTTACTGTTAATACATATATACTGCTAGACTGCATTACCCATACAGCTCATATGCTGCTACACTGCTCATACTGTAACTATTTATTCTGCTATAATGCTACTGCTACTCACATACTGCTATACTGCACTGCTATATTATACTGCTTATATTATACTATATCATACTGCACTACTACTGTTCATATATTGCACTACCTGTAAATACTGTTCATTGCACTTTCTGCTATTTTGCACTTCTGGTTAGACGCTAACTGCATTTCGTTGTCTCTGTACTTGTACTCTGCACAATGACAATAAAGTTGAATCTAATCTAATCTAATCTAAACACACAGACACATACACACACACACACACACAGAGACAGACAGACACACACACACACACACAGAGACAGACAGACACACACATACACACACGCATACACACAGACAAACAGACAGACAGGCAGGCAGACTAAATGGCAAATATATATTATATATATATTTATTTATTTACCATTTGATTTATATTTGCCATTTAGTCTGTGTGTATATATATACACACACTCACCGGCCACTTTATTAGGTACACCTGTTCAACTGCTCGGTAACGCAAATATCTAATCAGCCAATCACATGGCTGCAACTCAATGCATTTAGGCATGTAGACGTGGTCAAGACGACCTGCTGAAGTTCAAACCGAGTATCAGAATGGGGAAGAAAGGTGATTCAAGTTACTTTATATTATTATATAAGCATAATATAATCTATTATATTATATATGAATAATATATTATTATCATTATTATTATTATTATTATTATTATTATTATTATTATTATTATTAAAACAATTAATAATAATAATAATAATAATAATAATAATAATATTATTATATTATATATGCATAATATAATAATAATAATAATGATTATATCTATCTATCTGTCTGTCTGTCTGTCTGTCTGTCTGTCTGTCTGTCTGTCTGTCTGTCTGTCTGTCTGTCTGTCTGTCTGTCTATCTATCTATCTTATTATTATTACATACTATTATCTATAAAAGACGTTAATAAAAAATAATTGACTTGAAATCTTCCCAATGGTTGGAAATCTCGGATTCCACACTGCCCCTTGGTGAGTAGGAGGTGTGTGTGTGTGTGTGTGTGTGTGTGTGTGTGTGTGTGTGTGTGTGTGTGTGTTTGTGTTTACTGGGACAGTGACTTCTGACCCACACACACACCCTGTAAGCGGTTCTAGGCTAGTGTGTCGACTAACGATGACACAGCGCTTTTACACACACACACACACACACACACACACACACACACACACACACACACACACACACAGACAGAGACACACATACACACATATATACAATATATATATATATATATATATATATGCAGTATATATTGGGAAGATTTCAATTATATTTTTTTATATATAATAATAACATATAATAATAATTAAATTATACATACTGAACCCTAACCCCTAACCCATAACATGAAGTGATATCGGACTTCAAATGATTTCCTCGAATGAAGGACGATTTAGAATCAGAATCAAAATTCTTTTATTTGGTCAAGTATATTTGGACATACAGGAAATTGACTTGGTGAGGTTGGTGCATAAAAATCAATAGCAAATATTGACATTACATTTTACAAAATCGCAAAATATTTACAAAATAGCGAGAACAAATTCACAAATTTACAAAAAAGAGAACAGCAGAACAATACATTTTGTAGGCTGTGCGAGGCTAAGAGGCAACACCAAAAACCCTAACCCCAAACCCCAAACCCTAACCCTAGAACGAATGACGATTCAAAAGTTGTTTTCATATTTTTTGGGGGAAATAAGGTTGTATAATTCACACAATACACACACGATGATTCCCTCCCTCCCTCCCTTCCTCCTCCCTCCCTCCCTCCCTCCCTCCCTATCCCTAACCCTAAAATAAGGTCGTATTATAACGTCATTCACACATGATGATTCCCTCCCTCCCTCCTCACTCCCTCCCTCCCTCTCCCCCTCCCCCCCTCCCTCCCTCCCCCTTCCCTCCCTCCCTCCCAACCTCCCACCCCTCCCTCCCTCCTTCCCACCCTCCCACCCTCCCTCCCTCCCTCCCTCCCTAACCCTAACCCTAAAATAATCCCTAACCCTAACCCTAACCCTAACCCTAACCCTAACCCTGCCGATCAAGTTCCCTCTTCAGGACCCCTGGGACTTGACTCAACTCTCTCCTTGGACTCCACAACTAACCCTAACCCTAACCCTAACCCTAACCCTAACCCTAACCCTAACCCTAACCCTCCTCAGGACCCCTGGGATTTGACTCGACTCTGTCCTTGGACTCCACAACTAACCCTAACCCTGACCTTAACCCTAACCCTAACCCTAACCCTAACCCTAACCCTGACCTTAACCCTAACCCTAACCCTAACCCTAGCCCTAACCCTAACCCTAACCCTAACCCTCCTCAGGACTGCTGTGACTCGACTCGACTCTCTCCTTGGACTCGACGACCAGAATGCCATCGTGACCCAACAACGCCCTCAAGTCGGTGGCGACCCGCAGCTTCCCGGGTGGCAGGAGGTACTCTCGGGTGAAGCTCCTCGCCACCGAACCGTGCTCGTCCATCCTCGCCCCGTGCCGGGCCTTGATCAGGAGCCAGCCTTCGAAGACCTGGATCAGGATTAGATTAGATTAGATTAGATTAGATTCAACTTTATTGTCATTGTGCAGAGTACAAGTACAGAGACAACGAAATGCAGTTAGCGTCTAACCAGAAGTGCAAAATAGCAGAAAGTGCAATGAACAGTATTTACAGGTAGTGCAATATATGATCAGTAGTAGTGCAGTATAATATAGCAGTGCAGTATAGCAGTATATGAGTAACAGTAGCATTATAGCAGAATAAATAGTTACAGTATGAACAGGACATACTGACATACTGATGTCCTCCGGTCAGAACTGGGAGACTGCAAGACTGGAGAAGGGGTTTGTTGGTGTCCGATTCCGGGTCTGGATTCACCCCTCTACCCCCCCTCCTCCACCACCCTCCGGGGGGAGGAAAGCGGGTCCTGGAAGGGCGAACGAGCGATGATCCTCCGTGCAATCGCACAAGTCTCGGCCTTCAAACCGAGCCCTGTGGCGCACCGGGTTGAATATCCAGTGTCTGATCGCAACTCCTGGCTCCATCCTTCCTTCCTTCCTTCCTTCCTTCCTTCCTTCCTTCCTTCCTTCCTTCCTTCCTTCCTTCCTTCCCTCCTCCTGTCCTTTGTCAGAGAGAGAGAGAGAGAGAGAGAGAGAGACCGTTGTGTGTTCCCTCCTTCCTTCCTTCCCTCCTTCCTTCCCTCCCTCCTTCCTTCCCTCCTTACCTCCCTCCTTCCTTCCCTCCCTCCTTCCCTCCTTCCCTCCCTCCTTCCTTCCCTCCTTCCTTCCCTCCCTCCCTCCTTCCCTCCTTCCTTCCCTCTCTCCTTCCTTCCCTCCTTCCCTCCTTCCTCCCCCCTTGTGTCAGAGAGAGAGACCGTTGTGTGTCCCCCCCCAGAGAGGGACACTTATGGACGGGGGGGTCAGATGGGTGAAACAGAGAGAGGAGGGAGGATGTATATATATATATAGAACCTATAGGAACCTTTTTTTGAGTCCCCTCGTTTCCCTACGACGTGCATCACCTTCAATCTTCCTCCTCCTCCGTCTCTCTACCTTTCTTCAACCGTAGCGTTTCAATAACATCGTAGCTTAGCATAATTATTGGGTTCTAATAACGTTTCTAACACGTTTCTAAGACATTTATAAGACAGTATTAGTGGGGTTATAACGTTGATAAAAGGGTATTAGCTGATGGGTTGAAGAGGTGAATATATGTTTTTTTGTTGATGGGACATGCTAACATGCTAACTTAGCTTAACATAGCCTAGGCCTAACCCCTAACCCTAACTTAACTTAGCATTGCTAAACCCTAACCCTAAGGTGGTCTAGAGTCTAAAACTAAGCCTAACTTAGCTTAGCATCCCTAACCCTCCTCTCCTCCTCCTCCCCCCCTCCTCCTTCCCTCCTCTCTTCCTCCCCCACGTCTGTCTGTCTACCTGTCTGTCAGACACTTGTCTGTCTGTCTATCTGCCTGTTTTTCTGTTTGTCTGCCTGTCTGTCTGTTTGCCTGCCTGTCTGTTTGTCTGTCTGAGCTCCTGTTCTCTCAGCAGTGTTTCTGTCTTTACTCTCAGCCTGTGGAGGCATTGATGGAGCAGTTCCATGGACACCTGCACCTCCTGCTGGCCGTACGCTGACAGTACACCACCATTAGACAGGTGGAAAGACAGACAGGCAGGCAGACAGGTACAGACAGACAGGCAGACAGACAGACAAACATGCAGACATACTGACACACAGAAAGGCAGACAGAGAGACAGACAGGCAAACAGAGATAGATACACAGACAGGCAGGCAGACACAGACAATCTCACACACACACACACACACACACAGAGATAGACAGTCAGAGACAGACAGACACAGAGAGACAAACAGGTAGACAGACACTGTCTCACACACAGACAGGCAGACAGACAGACAGACAGAAAAAAATGACAACAACCTCGGTTTCAACGTAGAGAAAAACTTTATTCACAACAAACGCAAAGAGACAGAATCTCCCCCCTTCCCTCTCTCTCCCACCCTCCCTCTCTCTTCCCCTCCTTCTCCCTCCCTCTATCACTCCGCCTTTGCCCAGAAGCGCCGGTAGGCGTCGACCTTGAACTCCGGCTCCGC
This sequence comes from Argentina silus, assembly GCF_951799395.1. NCBI lineage: Eukaryota > Metazoa > Chordata > Actinopteri > Argentiniformes > Argentinidae > Argentina > Argentina silus. Next base: position 53,873,109 of record NC_139653.1, on the reverse strand, counting down.
CTCCTCTAGCGGCTCCGTCTCCTTTGCCGCCGCCTTGGCCCCGCCCCTTGCCTCGGCCTCCCTCCTCCTCTTCATCCTTCGCTTCCTCTCCTCCTCTGAGAGGGTGGTGATGTCGACGGGGAGCTGGGGGGGAAGGAGGGAGGGAGTGAGGGGGAGGGGGAGGGAGAGAGTTAGTTTAAGACTTCTGTCTCACACACACACACACACACACACACACACACACAGGCTGTCTCTCTCTCACACACACACACACACACACACACACACACACACACACACACTGTCTCTCTCTCACACACACACACACACACACACACACACACACACACACACACACACAGACAGACACTGTCTCTCTCTCACACACACACACACACACACAGACAGACACTGTCTCACACACACAGACAGACAGACTGTCTCTCACACACACACACACACAGACAGACAGACAGACAGACAGACAGACAGACAGACAGACAGACAGACAGACAGACAGACAGACAGACACACACCGTCAGAACCCTCCTGGGCTCCCCGTGGCGGACACGGACCGCGGCGCCGTCGGCCTGGACCACCAGGACCGGGTAGACCCTCGGGTACGTCTGACGCCCGGACCGGACCACCGAGGTCCGGTTGGAGCCAGGGCGGGACGGCTGGAGGGGGGAGGGGGAGGAGAGGGGGAGGAGGAGGTGGCGGAGGAGACGTCTGGATGGGGGGGAGAGAGGGGTTAATAATAATAATAAAATAATAATAAATAATAATACAAATAATAATACAAATAAAATAGAATAATAATGATTATAAAAAATAATAATAATGATTATAAAAAATAATAACAATAATAATAATGACAATAATAATACAAAGAATAATGATAATAAAAATAATAATAACTATCATAAAATAATACAAAAAATCAATAATACAAAATAATAATGATAATAATAATAATAATAATAATAATAACAATACACACACACACACACACACACACACACACACACACACACACACACACACACACACACACACACACACACACGCGCACACAGTAGCGTTTAAGCAGTTCGCCAGAACGCAGCCTAAAATCCTCGCGGGTTTGGGTCAGGGATGCTAAGCTAAGTTAGGGTTAGGCTCTAGACTACCCCTGGGTTAGGGTTAGACTCTAGACTACCCTAGGGTTAGGGTTAGACTCTAGACTACCCTAGGGTTAGGGTTAGACTCTAGACTATCCCAGGGTTAGGTTATGGATGCTAAACTAAGTTAGGGTTAGACTCTAGACTACCCTAGGGTTAGACTCTAGACTACCCCAGGGTTAGGGTTAGACTCTAGACTACCCTAGGGTTAGGGTTAGACTCTAGACTACCCTAGGGTTAGGGTTAGACTCTAGACTATCCCAGGGTTAGGTTATGGATGCTAAACTAAGTTAGGGTTATACTCTAGACTACCCCAGGGTTAGCGCTAGCTATGTTAGGGTTAGGGATGCTAAGCTAAGTTAGCATGTCTCCATCAACACTCCGTCTTCTATATTTACCTCTTCAGCATCCAGAACCCCATCAACGCCATATCAGCTAATAACCTCCTTATCAACGTTAGAAACCCCACTAATACTGTCTTATAAACGTGTTATAAACGTTATTATAGGGTTAGGCTAAGCTAAGGTAGCATGTTAGCATGTCTCAATCAACAAAAAAACACTCCATTTCTTCTATATTTACCTCGTAAAACCACTCTTCAACCCCATCAACGCCATAACGCTATTCCCCAAGGTTATAACCCCACTAATACTGTCTTATAAACGTTATTATAACACTATAATGATGCTAAGCTACGATGCTATTGAAGCACTACGGTTGAAGGAAGGTAGAGAGACGGAGGAGGGGGAAGATTGAAGGTGATGTACCACCATGAAGGAAAGTCCATCAAAACACGTCGTAGGGAAACGAGGGGAGGAACTGAAGAAATGTTCCGGGGGTAACATAGTTGTCTCTTATTCTTATTTCTATAATAATATAGATTAACATATATATAATATATATATATATATATATATATAAATTATTATTATAGAAATCAGAATAAAAAGTTTAAAAAGAAGATTGAAGATTGAAGGTGATGCAACACCAGGAGGGTCCGTCAATCAAAACATGTTGTAGGGAAACGAGGGGAAGCACTGAAAAAACGTTCCGGGGGGGCGGGGGGGGGGGGGGGGGGGGGGGGTCGATAGAAACAATGATTTCGCTTTTTATTATGATTTATATATATATTATTATTATTAAATATATATAAATCATAATAAAACGTACTAAGTAAATAATTAATAATAATTAATAATACTATATACTATGATACCCTAAACCTATACATCATAATATACAGTATTATTAATTACTAATTAAGTATTTAATATTAATTATTAATTATGTAATAATTAAATGTAATATATATATTACATTTACATTTACATTCATGGCATTTAGCAGACGCCTTTTTCCAAAGCAACTTACAACAATACATTTGTTTAAGTAAGTGAATCATCTATCCAACAGTCATCATAAGACAAAGTAATCAATGCTCAGACCAGGGGCCATTGGCAGTCGTAATGCCAGAAGCCAATTATTATTTTATTTTTTACATTATTTATTAACAGGAGAGAACTTGTACAGGGGGGAAGTAGGTGTGAAGAGGTTTCAAGGGTTGGGGTTAGGGTTAGTACAGGGAGGGTAGTGGGGGGTGAAGAGGTCTTAGGAAGGACTGTTAAGATGTAGCCTGAAGAGATGGGTTTTCAATCTACATATTAATTATATATATATAGGGTTATGGTTATATTATTATATAAATCATAATAAAAAAGCGTTAGGGTTAGGGCCCCCTTCTTCCTCCTGAAGTCCACGATAGTTTTACTGATGTTCAGGGAGAGGTTGTGGCACCAGTCCACCAGGATTCTTACCTCCTCCCTGTAGGCTGACTCATCATTTTTAGTGATCAAGCCAACCACAGTGGTGTCATCAGCAAATTTTATGATGGAGTTCGAGCTGTGCGTGGCCATGCAGTCGTGGGTGAACAGGGAGTACAGTAGGGGGCTGAGCACACAGCCCTGGGGGACCCCCCATGTTGAGAGTCAGAGGGGAGGAGGTGATGCTGCCTACCCTCACCACCGGGGGTCTGCCAATCAGGAAGTCCAGGATCCAGTTACACAAGGAGGTGTTGAGGTCCTTAAGCTTGGTGACGAGCTTGGAGGGGACAACGGTGTTGAATGCTGTAGTCGATGAACAGCCTTCTCACACAGGTGTCCCTCTTGTCCAGGTGGGATAGGGCGGTGTGCAGGGTGTGGGCGTAAGCGATGGCGTCGTCTGTGGATCTATTGGGCGGTATGCAAACTGAAGAGGATCCAGAGTGGTTGAGTTGATGTGAGACTTAACCAGCTTCTCTAAGGTCTCGGGGCGGTAGTCGTTGAGACAGGTTACCTTGTTCTTCTTGGGGACTGGGATGGGAGTGGTCGCTTTGAAACAGGTGGGAACTATACGTTATGTTGTCCAACAGCGTTTTCAATAGGGTTAGATAGCTAGCCCTAACCCTAACCCTAGCCCTAGCCCTACCCCTAAGCCTAACCCTAACCCTAGCCCTAGCCCTAGCCCTACCCCTAAGCCTAACCCTAACCCTAGCCCTAGCCCTACCCCTAAGCCTAACCCTACCCCTAACCCTAACTCTACCCCTAACCCTAACCCTACCCCTAACCCTGGGAACGACCTTCAAAACCTACTCAGGTTAGATAGCTAACCCTAACCCTAACCCTAGCCCTAGCCCTACCCCTAAGCCTAACCCTAACCCTAGCCCTAGCCCTACCCCTAAGCCTAACCCTACCCCTAACCCTAACCCTACCCCTAACCCTAGCCCTAACCCTGGGAACGACCTTCAAAACCTACTCAGGTTAGATAGCTAACCCTAACCCTAACCCTAACCCTTGCCCTAACCCTGGGAACGACCTTCAAAACCTACTCAGGTTAGATAGCTAACCCTAACCCTAACCCTAACCCTTGCCCTAACCCTGGGAACGACCTTCAAAACCTACTCAGGTTAGATAGCTAACCCTAACCCTAACTCTAACCCTTGCCCTAACCCTGGGAACGACCTTCAAAACCCACTCAGGTTAGATAGCTAACCCTAACCCTAACCCTGAGAACGACCTTCAAAACCTACTCAGATTCTCTTGTGTCACTTGGTCAGTTGAAGACCTGGGAAAGAACCTGTCATCCAAGGAATGTACATGTTGAATATATTGTGTAAATTGACTTAATAAGTAATTGATATGTAATTCATGAATTGTATTATGTTTGTAATTTGAATGTACATTTATGATCAGTAGGACCTCCTCTGCCTAAAAAAAGGTTTAATAATAATAATGATAATAACAATAATATGTGGTCATCCTTTATGCACAGCTCTCTCCACGCTGCGTATAGTCAAAGGGACATGTTGATCTGGTTATTACAGGGATGCCATCCTAAACATCTGGTTATTACAGGGATGCCATCTAAACATCTGGTTATTACAGGGATGCCATCCTAAACATCTGGTTATTACAGGGATGCCATCCTAAACATCTGGTTATTACAGGGATGCCATCCTAAACATCTGGTTATTACAGGGATGCCATCTAAACATCTGGTTATTACAGGGATGCCATCTAAACATCTGGTTATTACAGGGATGCCATCTAAACATCTGGTTATTACAGGGATGCCATCTAAACATCTGGTTATTACAGGGATGCCATCTAAACATCTGGTTATTACAGGGATGCCATCTAAACATCTGGTTATTACAGGGATGCCATCCTAAACATCTGGTTATTACAGGGATGCCATCCTAAGCATTCATTTTGTGGTCCAAAATCCAAACATTTTTACCTCATCCTGCAAGTTCACCTGACCATGGCACATGTGCAAACAATCACAAAATAATATGAAGCAATACTGACAAGGAATAAATGTGTAAATACCAGATAAGTTATTTGTTGAAAATGTTGGACACTACTGTAGCCTCAGGCTATGCGCCTTACGCAATGAGAGGCATCAGAGTTAGTTTATCCAAACCTTAACATTGCTAGCATACATGGTCTCTGTTTGTTTATCCACACACATCGTAATTTAAATCATAACAGCATTTCTATACCACATTCTCTTAACACTTATCTTACGCCTTAATTTCCCCTGGGGATCAATAAAGTCCCTATCTCAACCTTATTAGTGTTGTTGCACAATTCATATTAAAGGTAAATCTATAATTCAAACAACAACAAAGCGGGCCCCACTACTTTTCTGGTAACCAGCTGAGGGATTGGGATGGAGAAATGTAACCATTCTCAACCTCATAGACAGAGCTAGGTATTGATCCATCCATGAGATAAAATGATAGTTTTAACCATGTTTTGAAGCTATACAGCTTTTGTTTACAATTACATTGTTTGCAAACAATGGAGTAAAACAATCTTATATTTTGGGTTCTGATGGGGTAAGACAGTTGAACTAAACTCTTAAATGGCTATAAAATATTAATCTAAAAGTCAAATATGGATGTACCAATTACAGATTGCCCCTTTAATAATCCCTGAAACACCAATTTAAACCGTATCCAGGACTATGATGCTTTCAGAAGTGATTTAGTTTGGACCTGGAGAGTTTACCTGAGTGACCACCTGTGGCCATTGTTTGTTTCTCTCAGGACCTGTTCTGAGGTCAGGTGAGTTCCAGTAAACACAGGTGTGGAGACTCGTTAACATCACGGCTATGTCACAGGTACTGAGAACAGCTCTCAGTATAACGAGACCAAGCCGGGTGTCGGGGTCCACGTGATGGGGAGATGATCCCGGACTTCTTTACTGCCTCCTCACCACTAACCTGGCAGTGGGACGGAAGCTGGCAGGACCCAGAGATTAGACATATACTGTAGGCCTACATTGTGGTAAAAATATAGAAATATGATAACCAAAGACATGAAGCAGGCATTGAATAAACATAGAAATAACTTAGGAGGGGTATAGTTTAGGAGGGGTATAGTTTCGGAGAGGTATAGTTTAGGAGGGGTATAGTTTAGGAGAGGTATAGTTTAGGAGGAGTATAGTTTAGGAGGGGTATAGTTTAGGAGGGGTATAGTTTAGGAGGGGTATAGTTTAGGAGGGGTATAGTTTAGGAGAGGTATAGTTTAGGAGGGGTATAGTTTAGGAGGGGTATAGCTGAGGAGGGGTATAGTTTAGGAGGGGTATAGTTTAGGAGGGGTATAGTTTAGGAGGGGTATAGTTTAGGAGAGGTATAGTTTAGGAGGGGTATAGTTTAGGAGAGGTATAGTTTAGGAGGGGTATAGTTTAGGAGAGGTATAGTTTAGGAGGGGTATAGTTTAGGAGAGGTATAGTTTAGGAGGGGTATAGTTTAGGAGAGGTATAGTTTAGGAGGGGTATAGTTTAGGAGGGGTATAGCTGAGGAGGGGTATAGTTTAGGAGGGGTATAGTTTAGGAGGGGTATAGTTTAGGAGGGGTATAGTTTAGGAGAGGTATAGTTTAGGAGGGGTATAGTTTAGGAGAGGTATAGTTTAGGAGGGGTATAGTTTAGGAGAGGTATAGTTTAGGAGAGGTATAGTTTAGGAGGGGTATAGTTTAGGAGAGGTATAGTTTAGGAGGGGTATAGCTGAGGAGGGGTATAGTTTAGGAGGGGTATAGTTTAGGAGGGGTATAGTTTAGGAGAGGTATAGTTTAGGAGAGGTATAGTTTAGGAGGGGTATAGTTTAGGAGAGGTATAGTTTAGGAGGGGTATAGCTGAGGAGGGGTATAGTTTAGGAGGGGTATAGTTTAGGAGGGGTATAGCTGAGGAGGGGTATAGTTTAGGAGGGGTATAGTTTAGGAGGGGTATAGCTGAGGAGGGGTATAGTTTAGGAGGGGTATAGTTTAGGAGGGGTATAGTTTAGGAGAGGTATAGTTTAGGAGGGGTATAGTTTAGGAGAGGTATAGTTTAGGAGGGGTATAGTTTAGGAGAGGTATAGTTTAGGAGGGGTATAGCTGAGGAGAGGTATAGTTTAGCCCACAGCTTGTCGGCCTGTGGAACATGCAGCAGCATGCATTCTAAATGCTCATTGAGAGGCACTACTGATGCTGGTTCAGATGTCTGTGACCATCGGCTAAAAATAGGCTGGTGCAGTAATAGCGAATTCAAGTGAAACTTCCACACTCTGCAGCCCATCCAATCCTAACCCTAAACCCAACCCTAACCCCCGCTACCCCCCCTATACTAACCCTAACCCCAACCCTAACCCTCACTACCCCCCCTATACAGACCCTAACCCCAACCCTAGAGACCTCTTCACCCACACTACCCCCCCCATACTAACCCTAACCCTCACTACCCCCCCTATACTAACCCTAACCCCAACCCTAACCCTCACTACCCCCCCTATACTAACCCTAACCCTAACCCCGAGACCTCTTCACCCCCGCTACCCCCCCTATACGAACCTTAACCCCAACCCTAACCCCCACTACCCCCCACCCCCATACTAACCCCAACCCCAAGACCTCTTCACCCTCACTACCCCCCCTATACTAACCCTAACCCCAACCCCCGCTACCCCCCCTATACTAACCTTAACCCCGACCCCGAGACCGCTTCACCCTCACTACCCCCCCATACTAACCCTAACCCCAACCCTGAGACCTCTTCACCCTCACTACCCCCCCTATACTAACCCTAACCCCAACCCTAACCCCCGCTACCCCCCCTATACTAACCCTAACCCCAACCCTGAGACCTCTTCACCCTCACTACCCCCCCTATACTAACCCTAACCCCAACCCTAACCCCCGCTACCCCCCCTATACTAACCTTAACCCCAACCCTGAGACCTCTTCACCCTCACTACCCCCCTTATACTAACCCTAACCCCAAGCCCGAGACCTCTTCACCCCCCCGTACAAGTTCTCTCCTGCTAATAAAATATATTTAAAATAAATAAATGTGAAAAAAATAAATATATACATATAGCCTACTGGCATTACGACTGCTTATGGCCCCTGGTATGAGCATTGATTACTTTGTCTTATGATGACTGTTGGATAGATGATTCACTTACTTAAACACATGTATTTGTTGTAAGTCGCTTTGGATAAAGGCGTCTGCTGAATGTCATGAATGTAAATGTGAGGGAATGAGCAGTGAGTGAAAGTAGGAAGTAGGCCTATTCCAACAGGAAACGTCCTTTGCAGTTCTCAAAACAATTCAAAATGAGAGGAGAGACTATGAACCAATAAACATTTTTTCAAAGAAAGACTAGAAAGACTGTTTATTTGCCATGCAATCAATTCACATCAATTGTTGGAATGGGTCTTTTTGCACAACACACGCACTGCACACCCCCCCTCCGAGACAACACACGTGCACACCCCCCCAGGGAGAACAGAGCGCTGGGCTCTGGGTCAGCCAAGTCAGCACCCCTGGAGCAATTCGGGGTTAAGTGCCTTGCTCAAGGGCACAACGGCAGTGGTAGGGACCTGGATATGATGCCAGCAACCCTCCAGTCACCAGCTCACATCCAGATCCCTCCTGGAGCGGGGATCGAACCAACAACCTTCCGATTGCTGGCCAGCCTCTTTAACCTCCAGGCTACCTGCCGCCCCAGAGCATATACAATTAAGAAAAGACCTTTCTTGGTCTATATGAAACTGGAGACAGATGTCATGTTACTATTTTACTATAAACAACAACATTTTACAAAGTAAGGTTGAAGACATTCCACTCACATCAGATCAGATTCTGAAGAC
>NC_139653.1:53854300-53859300 GCF_951799395.1 Argentina silus | reverse complement strand
CTAAAGATTCAATAAATCATTTACTACTTTTAAGGCCGCTGTAGTTGTGCTGTGTTTTTTCCTAAAACCTGATTGAAAATCAGATAAGATATTGTTAGTAGATAAGAACTCTTTCAGTTGTTCAGTCACAAGGGATTCCAAAACCTTAACCAGGACAGACAATTTGGAGATGGGCCTGTAATTGTTGTCTATTAACTGTCGGGTCACCCTCTTTCAACAGGGGAATAACAAAGGCAGATTTCCATATAAGAGGAATTTTGTTAGTGTCCAGGGAGAGATTAAAAAGATGTGTCAAAGGTGGTGCGATAAAATCAGCTGCTAGCTTCAGAAAGTAAGGCTCCAAGTTATCAGGACCTGCCGACCTCTAGTGGCTAGATAAATTGTCACGCTTTTGTTTGTTAATGGGAAGCAATTTGAGCTTCTCCTCCCTCCTCCTCTTCCTCCCTCCTCCTCCCTCCTCCTCCCTCTCCCAAACCACATCAAAGAATCCAGCACGCTCTCCTTCAGACCATCCCTCAAAACCATCTTTTTAAACTTGCTTTTAATCTTTAACTATTTTTATTGTTGTTTTTACTGACTGTGCTTTTATTTTACTTTTTATTGATCTATCTGTTCTTGTTCTTGTACTGAGGAATGTAGTGTCTTTGAGTACTGAGGATTGTCTTTGAGTACTGAGGAATGTCGTGTCTTTGAGTACTGAGGAATGTAGTGTCTTTGAGTACTGAGGAATGTAGTGTCTTTGAGTACTGAGGAATGTAGTGTCTTTGAGTACTGAGGAATGTAGTGTCTTTTAGTACTGAGGAATGTCGTGTCTTTTAGTACTGAGAAAAGGGCTGTACAAAATAAATGCATTATTATTATTCAGACATGCCGGTGACGTCACAGATGATGACTATTCACGATTCATGAAGTATCACAATGTATTTTATTTAAGTTCCTAATGTCTTTTTGTTTTATATACACTCACTGAGCACTTTATTAGGAACACTATACTAATACTGGGTAGGGCCTCCCTTTGCTCTCAAAACAGCCTCAGTTCTTTGTGGCATTGATTCCACAAGATGTTGGAAACATTTCTTTGAGATTCTGGTCCATGACGACATGATTGCATCATGCAATTCCTGCAGATTTTTCAGGTGCACTTTCAAGTGGTAATCTCCCATTCTCCCACATCCCAAAGGTGTTCTATTGGATTCAGATCCGGTGACTGGGAAGGCCACTGAAGAACACTGAACTCATTGTCATGTTTCTGAAACCAGTTTGAGATGACTTTTGCTTTGTGACATGGTGCATTATCATGCTGGAAGTAGCCATAAGAAGATGGGTAAATTCAAGCGATGATTGATTGGTATTAACTGGCCCAAAGTGTGCCAAGAAAACATTCCCCACACCATTACACCACCTCCACCATGAGAAGGTGTACAGGTGTTCCTAATAAAGTGTTCGGTGAGTGTACATCCTACACAAAAGCTGATGCAAATAGTTGCCTCAATTGATTTTGTAAATATGTCTTTGTTACTCTATTACTCTAAGACAAAGTTCAATATGGACCCCAGAAGGATTCTTCAAAGGGTGACCGTCAAAAGAGAAAAAAAAAACCTGAGTCATGTTTTACAGTGTAATGTAACGGAGGGGAAGTGCTTCAGTAGACAGGAAACTGTAGAACCCTAAAGCCTCCGGAATGATACAGTCATCACAAGCAAGCAAAATATCATAAATACAGAATATATGCAACCATCTGCGCCAACAGCCTGCCCGCTGCCAGCTCTCAATCTGGCTTCCAATGTGTGAACACCGGCGCACGGATGTCAATCAAACGTCTGTGAGCCAATCCGCGTCGCACGAGGGCGGGCGCTCCCGTCGCCAAGGAACCGGAGTGATTGACGTTGGAAGTCGGTCTGTGCCCAGCGCAGTGAGTGAAAACACAAAACGAAAATGTGTTGAACTTGAAAATGTGATATATATTCAGATCCAGGAAATACAAGCATGCGAGGACGTACACTACATATGAACTTCGATCATCCCGTCCAGAAAGAACACGGCGTTTGGGCTGGTGAATTAAACAACGTCCTAAACCAGCGGATCTGACAGAGAACACGCCTCTGCACTTTGCTCAGCAGCTGTCGCTTAGTGACCTTGTTGAAGGCATGATGAAAATGTCCGATCTGCTATGAAAGTCTGTGGATCTTCTTCCTACGGTAGGTAGCCGGCATCTCCGGTGTTGTAATGCATGTGTGCGTGTTCTGTGTGCGCAGAGGCGCGCTGCTGTACAGGATCTGAAGGAGTTCGGTGGTTGTTCGGTAGTCTACCGTCGCATCCTGTCCTGTTTAATACGAAGAACCATCTTCACAATCATATGACACTAACGTTCAATGGTGTCTTGCTACAGTTGATCTTGTCTGTGAACGTGTACTGCAGTATAGCCTTCGAGAAAATACCAACTTCAAAGCGTCTCACTGCGTAAAAGCTGCGTAAAATCTATTTACGTTCAAGTCAAATCAAATCAAAGTGTATATGTCATATACAAAGAATATACAAAGAGTAGACGGTGTAATGAAATGCTTAGGGACAACTAGCTCCTCAACAATGCAACAATGAAGTCATAATAAATCAATAACATAAGGTAGAGGTAGCAGCAGAAGCAGAAACACTAGTGGAGTGGGAAGATAAAGAGATAAGAAAAGCTCTTTGCGTTCAAGTACAATAACTAGCCTACTTGTTTCAGTCTCATCTAGAAAGCCGTGTATTATGAATAAGACACCGTGGGGGACTGCCTGTGTTGTTGCCTTGACAACAGTTCTTAGAAAGCGTTCCCTCAAGATGCAGCGGCCAGTGCGCAGCGGCCAGTGCGCAGCGGCCAGTGCGCAGCGGCCAGTGCGCAGCGGCCAGTGCGCAGCGGCCAGTGCGCAGCGGCCAGTGCGCAGCGGCCAGTGCGCAGCGGCCAGTGCGCAGCGGCCAGTGCGCAGCGGCCAGCCAGTTAGTAAGGAGTATACCAATTAGGAGAGTGTCTGCTGACCACGTCTCTAGGCGTGGTCATGTTGACCGTAGTGGCGTGGACATGTTGACCGTACTGACTTGCCCTAGTCCCTATATGCCAACTCATCTGATAGGGTCAAGGTTACTGATGTTAGGGTCAGGGGTAGACCATGAGGTTAGGGTCAGGGGTCAGGGTTAGGGTCAAGGGTCAGGGTTAGGTAGGGACAGGGTTAGGTAGGGTCCAGGTAGACCTTAAGGTTAGGGTCAGGTGTCAGGGTTAGGGTCAGGGCTCATGGGTCAGGGTTAGGTTCAGGTAGGGGTCAGGGTTATTTATTTGTATGTGTCTGTAGAGGTTGATGGTCCCGCAGAGACACCAAGGGACAGCTTTTAATAGCACACACACACACACACACACACACACACACACACACACACACACACACACACACACACACACACACACACACAAAATTACGATCTAATTTATCGTGCAGTTTGTAATCGCACTCATAATGACATCGTTAATGACATTGTTAATGACATCGTTAATGTCATCGTTAGGCCTGCTCAGACCAAGACCTGTTCCTGTTGCCTCCAATCAAATCCCACGAGGCATTCTCTAACAAACTCGGTGACACAGGAGCAGAACAGAGCCGAGGATTCTGGGTAGTGGGAAAGGCAGCAGAGGTATCTATCTATCTATTTTTCTATATCTATCCATCTATCTATCTATCTATCTATCTATCTATCTATCTATCTATCTATCTATCTATCTATCTATCTGTCTGTCTGTCTGTCTGTCTGTCTGTCTGTCTGTCTGTCTGTCTGTCTGTCTACAATGCCCTGCGTAAGTAATGGAACAGTGAAGCTTTTCTTTTGGCTCTACACTCCAAAAGTTTGGTTTTGAAATCAAACAATGACTATGAGGTTAAAGTAGAGATTGCCAGATTTTATTCAATTGTATTTGTGTATATATTGGTTTCATCATTCAGAAATTACAACACTTTTTATGCCTAGTCCTCCTATTTCAGGGCACCAAAAAGTAATGGGACACTTGGCTTGACAGGTGTTTCTGGTTCGTCAGGTGTGTTCCGTCGCATAATTTTCCATTGAGAGCCGTCAATGTCTAGTACTGACTCCAATGTCTAGTATTGATTCCAATGTCTAGTACTGACTCCAATGTCTAGTATTGATTCCAATGTCTAGTACTGACTCCAATGTCTAGTATTGATTCCAATGTCTAGTATTGATTCCAATGTCTAGTACTGACTCCAATGTCTAGTATTGATTCCAATGTCTAGTACTGATTCCAATGTCTAGTACTGATTCCAATGTCTAGTACTGATTCCAATGTCTAGTACTGATTCCAGGCTTTACGTTTGCCTTTGGAGCTGTTGGTGTCAACATGAGGACCAAAGAGACGCCAATTAAAGTCAGAGAAGAAACATTGGCAAAACCTTAAACCCACCAAAATCAACAGCTTGTAAAATCATTAAAAGGAAGAAAACTAAAAGAGCCTGCAGAGTTCTGGAAAAAAGGTCTTGTGGACAAATGAGAGACAGATTAAAATGTACCAGAGTGATGGCAAGAGTAAAGTGTGGAGAAAAAAAGGAACTGCCCAAAATCCCTGGCAGACCACCTCATCTGTGAAACATGGTGGAGGAGGTGGTATGGCTTGGGCATGTATAGCTGCCACTAGAACTGGCTAACTTGTCTTCATCAAGTACAAGCAAATGCTTCCAAACACATTGGACGGCACTTCATCATACAGCAGTGACCCAAAACACACTGCCACAGCAACTAGGGAGTTTTTCAGGGCCAACAAGTGGAATGTTATTGACTGGCCAAGTCAATCTCCAGATATAAATCCTATTGAACATGCATTTCATTTGCTGAAGAGGAGACTTAAGGCAAAACAACCTCAAAACAAACAACAACAACAACAACAACAACAACAACAACAAGACTTCAGGCAGTTATTGCATGCAAAGGATTGTCAACAAAATATTAAACATGAGTGCTTA
>NC_139653.1:53784300-53836800 GCF_951799395.1 Argentina silus | reverse complement strand
GATGGTGGTGATGGTGATGATGATGATGATAATGATGATGGTGATGATGATGATGGTGGTGATGATGGTGATGATGATGGTGATGATGGTGCAGGGTGGAGGATGATGATGATGATGATGGTGATGATGGTGGTGATGATGGTGATGATGATGATGATGATGATGGTGATGATGGTGGTGATGATGGTGATGATGATGATGATGGTGATGGTGATGATGATGGTGATGGTGATGATAATGGTGATGGTGGTTGGAGGTCACACTCCTGGTCCGTTGGAAATGATGATGTCTCGGGAATGCAGCTGGCTCCTGTGTGTGTGTGTGTGTGTGTGTATTTGTGAGTGTGTGTGTATGCCTGTGTATGAGTGTGTGTGTGTATGACAGTGTGTATGACTGTGTGTGTGTGTGTATTTGTGAGTGTGTGTGTGTGTGTATGTCTGTGTATTAGTGTGTGTGTATGTGTCTGTGTGTTTGAGTGTGTGTGTTGTATGAAAATAAAGGACAACGTGTGTGTTGCAGGAATATTTTACTTGGTGTAATCAGGCAGCAGAGTCCATACTCTGGGTCCAGCTGTGTGGTCTAAACAAAGAACTGAGTTTTCCCCCAGCCCTTGCCTAGTGTTTTACCCTTTTGATCTATTAACCAGTCTGAAGCAGGACACAAATTATTTGAATTGGTTTGATAGTTCTTGTCATATCTAACTTGATCACTCACCATCACAGGATGTTGTGAGAACCAGTTCCAGATGATTGGCCTGATTAGCGTCTCCTAACAGAGGCCACCTGGGAACTCTGAGGGACAGAGACACAAACTCTCTAACCCTAACCCTAACCCTAACCCTAACCCTAGCCCTAACCCTAACCCTAACCCTAACCCACCTGGGAACTCTGAGGGACAGAGACACAAACTCTCTAACCCTAACCCTAACCCTAGCCCTAACCCTAACCCCCAGCCCTAACCCTAACCCTAACCCTAACTCACCTGGGAACTCTGAGGGACAGAGACACAAACTCTCTAACCCTAACCCCCAGCCCTAACCCTAACCCTAACCCACCTGGGAACTCTGAGGGACAGAGACACAAACTCTCTAACCCTAATCCTCAGCCCTAACCCTAACCCTAACCCACCTGGTAACTCTGAGGGACAGAGACACAAACTCTCTAACCCTAACCCTAACCCCCAGCCCTAACCCTAACCCCCAGGCCTAACCCTAACCCCCAGGCCTAACCCTAACCCTAACCCCCAGGCCTAACCCTAACCCCCAGCCCTAACCCTAACCCCCAGCCCTAACCCTAACCCTAACCCCCAGGCCTAACCCAGACTCTCATACAATTCCTGACCAACACCCCCATTCTGAGTCACCTATCAGTCTGAATTTTTATACCCCCCCTCTTTGATGCTTTTTTTTCACTTAATTGAAACCACAGCATTTGAAAGTTCTTCAGTTTTAGTGAATCTTAAGGTTGTCTCCCTCTTGCTAAGGAAATGTTTCTTTACCCTTGAGTCAATTCCTTTTACTCCAAGAGCCTGCACATTTAAAATATGGTTATACTATATATTTTTGTCAGGAAATATAAAACAGTTGCTTTTGAACCAAATGAATAGAAATATGTCTGCCTCAGACAAAAGTCAATAAATCGGTTTTGGGCAAAAATACAAAAACAAAACAATTATAAAATATGAACAAAGATACAGAACTCTGATAACAATTTGAATTCCATTTTGTGCAACCGTAGTGGACATGCGATATGTCCTTAGATGTTAAATCTGGCTTCAAGACACCATCTGAGAAAAATATTAAATCTGATTTATCCACACATTTTGTTAATATTTGGGTATTTTGTAAATTTCTTGTCAATATTTGCTATTTGTTTTTTATGTCCATGCACCAACCTCACCAAGTCAATTTCCTGTATGTGCAAATATACTTGGCCAAATAAAAGAATTCTGATTCTGATTCTGATTCTGATTCTGATTCTGATGTCTTTATAAACTATGTCCATTGTTTTTGGCTAGATGTTCATCGGTTCCTCGAGTGATTCCATCAGTCCATCTGATTCTGGTCTTTCTTTAAACATTTCCTGGATTATGTAATGGTCAGTGACTGCAGTAGTAGGCTATTTGATGTGAAGTCTACTAATCATGTTATCCCAGTCTATCCCCAAGGTGTTGCTATCACCTTGATGAGTCCCTGCCTTGTAATCAAGAGCTACATTTTGCATAACCCACCCTAGACCTCCAGACCTTTCGCCCCCCTTGACTGTGAACAGGATTTAATATCTGGTCACAATCATAATTATCCATTTCAAATTCATACTAAACCAAATGTCCTACTGTGTCACTGTTGCCGCGTCAGTCTTGCGGGTAACACTCTATTCAAAATGTATATGGCTGTGATCTGTTGCTGCTAAAAGTATTGCTATGTCAGTTTCCAACTCCTCTACCTTCCTCAAAAGGTCCTGATAGCCTGGCCTATCACCTTGATGGGACTCACATTGTCTTGCGATACGGCCAGTTTTGCCACAGGCAAAACAAACAACACTTTTACACTGTTTAGCAATATGCCCTATCTTACCACATGCAAAACAGACAACCATTCCATTGGTTCTCCCCTGTGAAAGCTTTTACAGTGTCTTGCTATGTGCCCACTCTCCCCACATTTAAAGCAAACAATAACTCCATCTGAGTCATATCTCAGTCATATCTCCATCTCAGTCTCTCCCTCCTTGGCCGCTTTGTTTCAATTGGGGTATCATAACCTCTACGCTTCCTTGATGCTCTCCTACCAAAGTAGGTACATTGTGTGTCCCCAAAAGCAGCTGCAGGGTAGCTTGTAGTTTCCATTACGTTTCTGACAGGAGTGTTGTAGAATTTGGTCATTGTTATCACTATGTGTGTGTACGGGGTGTTAGAATCTATGTGTAGTGCAAGAGCTTGTCATGTGTTATCATCACTGTGCAATCAGTGCTGACTTGAAAAGGGGGTCTTGCTGAGTTAGCCCAACAATGCCACTGTATGAACTGAAACCTTCCCATAACCTGGATGCATATCCTGCCGGATGTTCCCTTGACACAATTTCTGCCTCCTTTATCTTTTGCGAATCTACTGAACAAGTGCCCAATACAGCAAGCACAGGCTTTTTCCTGGCTTCCGCATCTGCATTCTTAGTCCGTACATTCAGAGGAAGAGATCTGGCCAAAGAATGAGGCAGACAAGCCCCCAACACAACACACGTGTCACAATCAGTTTACATTTACATTTATGGCATTTAGCAGACGCCTTTATCCAAAGCGACTTACAACAAATACATGTGTTTAAGTAAGTGAATCATCTATCCAACAGTCATCATAAGAAAAAGTAATCAATGCTCGGACCAGGGCCCATAGGCAGTCATAATGCTAGAAGAAGGAATTTATTTATTTATTTATTTTTCAGGAGAGAAACTTGTACAGGGGGGCAGTGGGGGTGAAGAGGTCTTTAGAAGGGACCGTTAAGATGTAACCTGAAGAGATGGGTCTTCAATCTACGTACCAATCTAGGTGTAAGATTGGTAGTGACTCTGCAGTCATGACAGCAGTGGGAAGCTCATTCCACCAGCGGTTAAGCTGTGTAAATCAGCATGGCGTTCTAGAGTGGCTAAAAATTCCACAGGATCCCATTGAGCAGGTTCAAACTTCCCAATATTCCTAACTGTTGAATGTACGTCTCCGGGTTTCACGGTTGTGGTGACGACTGAGTGCCTTGGTGTGTCACCAGGGTTGTTGTATAAGTGGTTGCCTGGTGCACTGTCGCTAAGGGGAACCTTAGTGTATTAACAGATAGTCTATCCCCCTGCCTTTGAGTGTCTGACTGTGTTGGTCTATCCCCAAAAGTGTGTTCAGATCTCTTATTGCATGTTTCTAATAAGTAATCATGAGCTGTCTGCACTTTCGCTAAAGCTGCAGATGTGTCCTCTAAGGCTGTTTGTGTGGCAGCAATAATTACCTTTTGTCCAGAAACGTCCTTCATCAGCTGTAACTGAACTTCTGCACTAAGGTTAGTCTGGGGTTTATATGTTTTGATTGCAGAAGCTTGCTGATCCTGTAGTACACCATTCTCCTTTTCTAGTGTATACATTCTTATCTTGAACCTTTTGTGAGAAACAAGGAGTACTTGTAATTCTGTAGCCACTTTTTCTTTCTTATTCTTTAACATCTCTGGGTTACTGTTGAGCTCAGACATAGCCCACTCATAGGGCTCACCTTGGCTGTCTAACCACTGTAGTATATCATGTACCCCATGCTTATCAATATACTGCCCCATTAACATTGTGAAACCAACGGCACACTGAAATCTAATGAAAAACATTATGAACAACTCAAACTGTCTCCCTTTCTCAAAAACAACTCAAACTGTCTCCCTCTGACCATTTACTGCCCCTGACCATCTACTGCCCCTGACCATGTACTGCCCCTGACCATCTACTGCCCCTGACCATGTACTGCCCCTGACCATCTACAGCCCCTGACCATCTACT
The DNA here is from genome assembly GCF_951799395.1 of Argentina silus. Lineage (NCBI taxonomy): Eukaryota > Metazoa > Chordata > Actinopteri > Argentiniformes > Argentinidae > Argentina > Argentina silus. Next base: position 53,832,284 of record NC_139653.1, on the reverse strand, counting down.
GCCCCTGACCATCTACTGCCCCTGACCATCTACAGCCCCTGACCATCTACTGCCCCTGACCATCTACAGCCCCTGACCATCTACTGCCCCTGGGCCCTGACCATCTATTGCTCCTAACCATCTACTGCACCAAATGATCCAAATGCTTTAGGTCTGTTACCTTAAAAAATGGTTTCATTCAGTTACACTTTAGGATGTAAAGTACAACTACAGATTGAAATACTTACAAATCTATACAGTTACTTTAGGATTTATAGTACAACTCTATACTCCAATACTTCAGAATCAATACAGTTATTTTAGGATTTATACTGTCTCTCCTACCCCAACTACTTTAGAGGGAGAGGCAGAGGGAACAGATGAGAGGGAAAGGCAAAGGGAGAGGGGAAGGGAGAGGAGAGGAGAGGAGAGGGAGAGGCAAAGGGAGAGGGGGAGGGAGAAGAGAGGAGAGGGAGAGGCAGAGGGAGAGGGAGAGGCAAAGGGAGAGGGGGAGGGAGAAGAGAGGAGAGGGAGAGGCAGAGGGAGAAGAGAGGAGAGGGAGAGGGAGAGCGGGAGGGAGAAGAGAGGAGAGGGAGAAGAGAGGAGAGAGAGAGGCAGAGGGAGAGGGAGAGGGGGAGGGGGAGGGAGAATAGAGGAGAGGGAGAGGCAGAGGGAGAGGGAGAAGAGAGGAGAGGGAGAAGAGAGGAGAGGGAGAGGCAGAGGGGGAGGGAGAAGAGAGGAGAGGGAGAGGCAGAGGGAGAGGGAGAAGAGAGGAGAGGGAGAGGGAGAAGGGAGGAGGGGGGAGGAGGGGGGAGGGGAGGAGAGAGGAGGGGGGAAGAGAGGGGAGGAGAGAGGAGGGGGGAGGGGGGGGGGAGGGGAGGAGAGAGGAGGGGGGAGGGAGAGGGGAGGGGGAGGGAGGGGAGGAGAGAGGAGGGGGGAGGAGGGGGGAGGGGAGAGGAGGGGGGAGGACGGGGGAGGAGGCTCACTTGAACAAGAGATCTGGTCTACCTGGATGGACACCTAGTAACCCATCAAAGATATATCTCTTTGTTATAATAATAATGATAAATGCAAATACTATGCAAATAAAAACAAAAATAAAAGTAGAAAACAGTAAAACACATTAAAACGAATAAGAGCAGCATCAGTTAAAGGCTAGTCTATAAAAATGAGTTTTAACAAGAGAACACCTATCTTGGTTACACTGCGTTCATATCTAAGTTGATTAATTAAATCAGGAATCTGAGCAGTGATGACATCACAGTGTAACGGTCAGGCTAGTGAACCCAAATGCAGAACACAGAGAACAGGTAGACAAGCCAGGCAGGACAGGTAGACAGGCAGGACAGGTAACAGGAGGCTGGAGTCAGAGGCAGGAGTCAAGGCTGGGGGGACTCCAGGAACAGGAAAACAGGTATTAATAAATATATCAATATACTGGCGGGACAGTATTTAGTAGAGCTGGAAGGGCGACTTAGCAGATAAACTGAAGCTAGGATTTGGCAGCGTGGTGAAGTCTGGACCGGGTCTTTATGGCAGGGCTAATGATGGGAAGATGACAGACAGCTGGTAACCTGACTCCCACACACCTGACTCCAGTTCTGACCATCAGGGAGAGAGGGACAGAGTGATAGCAGGAGAGGAGGGGTACTGCAGGCTAGATGAAAGTAGAGGGCGTGACAGGACCCACCCCCCTCTACGGGCGCCACCTGGTGAACATCCGGGGAGGTTACAATGCTCTCTATGGAACGCATTGATGAGCAAAGGATCCAGAATTTGGCGGCGAGGAATCCAGCTGCCTTCTTCCTTTCTGTAGCCCTCCCAATCTACCAGGTACTGAAGACCACGGCCACGACGACGCACATCCAGTAGCCGCTGGACCGTGTAGGCCGGGTGGTCGTCAATGATCCTAGGAGGAGGGGGAGCTGGAGTAGGAGGAGACAGAGGACTGGTGGAGACAGGCTTGATGCAGGAGACGTGGAAAGTGGGATGGATGCGTAGGGAGGAAACCAGAGGCGGACGGCAGAGCGGTTGATGATCCTGTTGGTCCGGAAGAGCCCGATGAACTTGGGGGATAGTTTGCGGGAATCCACCTTGAGGGCAGGTCACGGGTGGAGAGCCATACCCTTTGACCAGTGCGGTAGCGGGGGGCAGGAACCCGGTGGCGGTCACCTTGCCGCCGGTACCTGGAAGCGGTGCGGGGCAGAGTGGAACGGGCCCCCTTCCAGGTACAGCGACAACGGTGGATAAAGTGCTGAGCCGAAGGAACACCAACCTCCACTTCTTGGTCAGGAAAAAGTGTTGGTTGGTACCCGAGCACACACTGAAAAGGGGAGAAGCCAGTGGCCAAACTAGGGAGGGAGTTGTGGGCATACTCCACCCAGACCAACTGCTGACTCCAGGTGGTGAGGTTAGAGAAGGTGAGGCAGCGTAGAGTGGTCTCTAGGTCCTGATTAGCCGTTCTGACTGGCCGTTGGACTGGGGGTGAAAACTAGAAGACAGACTGACACTAGACCCAAGGAGTGAGAAAAAAAATGCCTTCCAGAAGTGAGAGGTGAATTGAGGGCCTCGATCCGAAACTATATCTGTGGGTAGTCCATGAATCCGAAACACATGTAGGATCATCAATTGGACTGTCTCTTTGGCAGATGGCAACTTAGGCAGAGGGATAAAATGGGCAGACAGAACCGGTCTACAACAGTCAGGACAGTGGTGTTACCCTCCGATAGGGGTAGGCCAGTCACAAAGTCCATCGAGCTGTGATACCAGGGACGACGTGGAACAGGCAGAGGCTGGAGGAGGCCAGACGGGGCTGGATGGGAGGTTTTATTCTGGGCACACGTGGAGCACACAGAGACAAACTCACAGGTGTCTCTTCCCATGGTGGGCCACCAGAAGTGCTGACGGAGAACGGCGAGGGTCCAGTTCACACCAGGGTGATGGGTCAGGTGGTAGAATGGGCCCACTGGAGGACATCAGAGCGGACAGGGTCAGGCACAAATAAACAATTAGCCGGACCATTACCTGGGTCGGGCTGGTTCTGCTGAGCTTGGTGGACAAGGGACTCAACCTCCCAGGTGACGGCGGCGAGGTAACAGGTGGGTGACAGGATGGGGTCTAGATCGGAACCGGTCTCATCGACAGTGAACTGCCGTGACAAGGCATCGGGCTTGATGCTGTGGGAGCAGCGTGCATGCATGCGGGACGGTACGTCAGGGCGAAATTGAATCTGCCAAAAAACAGAGCCCACCTAGCTTGGCGTGAGTTGAGTCGTTTGGCTGACTGGATTTATGCGAGATTTTTATGATCAGTCCACACGATGAAGGGGAGAACAGCTCCCTCCAACCAATGTTGCCACTCCTCAAGAGCTAGATTAATGGCTAGTAGCTCCCTGTTGCCAACATCAGATACCTGTCTGCAGAGGTGACCTGTCGAGAGAGGAATGCACAGGAGTGGAGCTTGCTGTCAGATCTTTGAGAGAGAACGGCTCCTACCCCTGTGTCCGAGGCATCTACCTCTACAACGAATTGAAGGGCTGGGTCAGGCTGAATCAGGACTGGGGCAGAGATGAAGCCACGCTTGAGCTGAAAGGCTGTTTCAGCTTCAGGAGACCAACGGAAGGGAGTGGAGGTGGAGGTGAGGGCAGAGAGAGGGGTTGCAACTGAACCTTCTGTAGAAGTTGGCAAACCCCTGGGAACGCTGTAACTGTTCCAGGGTGGTGGAAGCGGGCCAGTGGGTAACCGCTGTGACTTTGGAGGGGTCCATCTGCACCTGTCCCTGTGCAATGACATAGCCCAGGAAGGATAAAGAGGGGGTGTGAAACTGACACTTCTCAGCTTTAACAAACAGTCTATTCTCTAACAGCCGTTGGAGAACTTGGCAAACATGTTGCTAGTGAGTAGCAGGGTCCTCGGAAAAAGTCAAAATGTCATCCAGGTAGACAAACACAAAGCGTCCAATCATATCCCTCAAAACATCATTGTTAAGATTTTGGAAAACAGCAGGGGTGTTAGTTAGGCCAAAGGGAATGGCCAAGGGGAGTGGCCAAGGGGAATGGCCAAGGGGAGTGGCCAAGGGGAGTGGCCAAGGGGAATGGCCAAGGGGAGTGGCCAAGGGGAGTGGCCAAGGGGAATGGCCAAGGGGAGTGGCCAAGGGGAATGGCCAAGGGGAGTGGCCAAGGGGAGTGGCCAAGGGGAATGGCCAAGGGGAGTGGCCAAGGGGAGTGGCCAAGGGGAATGGCCAAGGGGAGTGGCCAAGGGGAATGGCCAAGGGGAATGGCCAAGGGGAGTGGCCAAGGGGAATGGCCAAGGGGAATGGCCAAGGGGAATGGCCAAGGGGAGTGGCCAAGGGGAATGGCCAAGGGGAGTGGCCAAGGGGAATGGCCAAGGGGAGTGTTAAAGGCTTTTCTCCACTCATCTCAATCACAGATGCATACCAGATGATAGGCGTTGCGTAGGTCTAAGTTGGAGAAAAGAGTGGATCCATGAAGAGGGCCGAAAGCAGAACTTGGGTATAGTGCAAACAGTGGCAATGAATGCTCCAGGAAATAATCCTACCCGAGGTCCAGTCAATATGTGGGTTGTGGTTCTTAAGCCAGGGATAGTCGAGCACCAAAGGAGTGAGGGGATAGGCGATGACGTGAAAACGTAATTCCTCCTGATGATTACTATGATCTATCTATCTATCTATCTATCTATCTATCTATCTATCTACCTATCTATCTATCTATCTATCTATATTAATCTATCTATTTATTAATCTATCTATCTATCTATCTATCTATCTATCTATCTATTAATCTATCTATTTATTAATCTATCTATCTATCTATCTATCTATCTATCTATCTATCTATCTATCTATCTATCTATCTATCTATCTATCTATCTATATTAATCTATCTATTTATTAATCTATCTATCTATCTATCTATCTATCTATCTATCTATCTATCTATCTATCTATCTATATTAATCTATCTATTTATTAATCTATCTATCTATCTATCTATCTATCTATCTATCTATCTATCTATCTATCTATCTATCTATCTATCTATCTATCTATCTATCTATCTATCTATCTATCTATCTATCTATCACTCTATCTATCTATCTATCTATCCATCTATCTATCTATCTATCTATCTATCTATCTATCTATCTATCTATTAATCTATCTATTTATTAATCTATCTATCTTTCTATCTATCTATCTATCTATCTATCTATCTATCTATCTATCTATCTATCTATCTATCTATCTAGTAAGGGATATGCTAGCTAGAACTCTAACCCACACCGTGTGTGTGCATGCGCATGTGTGTGTGTGTGTGTGTGTGTGTGTGTGTGTGTGTGTGTGTGTGTGTGTGTGTGTGTGTTGCCTAGCACCAGTCCTGAGCAGCTCAGAGTTGCTGTTTTGACAGTTTTGAGTCGCTGCACAATGTTGGCCAGAGGTTGTATTTGTGATTAACATTAGAGGAGCTGACAGCTGTCATACTGTTCATTGTGTACACACACACATGCACACGCACACGCACACACACACGCACACACACACACACATGCGCATGCACACGAACACGCACAAACACACACACACACACACACACATGCACACACACACACACACACACACACACACACACACACACACACACACACACACACTGTTTCATCTGACTGGGATTATGACTAAAGTCTGAGCAGCAGTGGGAGTGGGAAGCCCAGGAATGCTCCAGGGATGGATGTTGGAATACCGGGAACGTTTGCTTGCCAACAGGACTTGTCCTGCCAGACAGACAATGTGTTTCATTAAGCATAGATTAGGGAAGATATCCCTCTATCTCTATTTCTGTCTATCTATCACTCTATCTATCACTCTATCTATCTATCTATCTATCTATCTATCTATCTATCTATCTATCTATCTATCTATCTATCTATCTATCTATCTATCTATCTATCACTCTATCTATCTATCTATCACTCTATCTATCTATCTATCTATCTATCTATCTATCTATCTATCTATCTATCTATCTATCTATCTATCTATCTATCTATCTGACATTCTATCTATCTATCTATCTATCTATCTATCTATCTATCTGACATTCTATCTATCTATCTATCTATCTGACATTCTATCTATCTATCTATCTATCTATCTATCTATCTATCTATCTATCTATCTATCTATCTATCTATCTATCTATCTATCTATCAGGTATTCTCTCTGTCTTCACAGCTCTGAGCTCGGAGGACATGGTTGCCATGGCAACAAAGCGCCCATAGGGAAGGAGGAAGGAGGAGGATAGAGAAGGAGGAAGGGAGAAGGAGGAGGGAGGAGGAAGGGAGGAAGGGAAGAGATAGGAGGAGGAAGCGAAGGTTGGAGGGAGGAGGAGGAGGAAGGAGAAGGGTGGAGAAGTGTGTGTGTGTGTGTGTGTGTGTGTGTGTCTGTCTATTTATCCATCCATCTATCTATCTATCTATCTACACAATAAACTAGACCCATTTTACATTGAAGTCATTTAGCAGACGCTTTTATCCAAAGTGACTTACAGTAAGTACATTAGTCTCAGTAAGTGACTAGTCAACTATCCATCATTCATCAGTAAAACCTTCCATAAGAACAAGTGCCATCATTCATCGTAAATCACAGTGATGGAAAAGGACACACACACACACACACACACACACACACACACACACACACACACACACACACACACACACACACACACACACTCCTAGAGAAGGTCCACTAGAGCCTGGCTGTGTGTGTGTGTGTGTGTGTGTGTGTGTGTGTGTGTGTGTGTGTGTGTGTGTGTGTTGTATATAGCCCTAGCTAATCCTCACTAGTCCCCTAATCCACATTAGTCCACACTAGTCCCCTAATCTACACTAGTCCCCTAATCCACACTAGTCCACACTAGTCCCCTAATCCACACTAGTCCCCTGATCCACACTAGTCCACACTAGTCCCCTAATCCACACTAGTCCACTCTAGTCCCCTAATCCACACTAGTCCCCTAATCCACACTAGTCCACACTAGTCCCCTAATCCACACTAGTCCACACTAGTCCTCTAGTCCACACTAGTCCGCTAGTCCACACTAGTCCTCTAGGTAGTCCACACTAGTCCTCTAGTCCCTCTAGTCCCCTAGCTAGTCCACACTAGTCCTCTAGCTAGTCCACACTAGTCCTCTAGTCCACACTAGTCCCCTAGCTAGTCCACACTAGTCCTCTAGCTAGTCCACACTAGTCCCCTAGCTAGTCCACACTAGTCCTCTAGCTAGTCCAGAATAGTCCCCTAGCTAGTCCACACTAGTCCTCTAGCTAGTCCACACTAGTCCTTTAGCTAGTCCACACTAGTCCCCTAGTCCTCTAGTCCACACTAGTCCTCTAGTCCACACTAGTCCCCTAATCCACACTAGTCCACACTAGTCCTCTAGTCCACACTAGTCCGCTAGTCCACACTAGTCCTCTAGGTAGTCCACACTAGTCCTCTAGTCCCTCTAGTCCCCTAGCTAGTCCACACTAGTCCTCTAGCTAGTCCACACTAGTCCTCTAGTCCACACTAGTCCCCTAGCTAGTCCACACTAGTCCTCTAGCTAGTCCACACTAGTCCCCTAGCTAGTCCACACTAGTCCTCTAGCTAGTCCAGAATAGTCCCCTAGCTAGTCCACACTAGTCCTCTAGCTAGTCCACACTAGTCCTTTAGCTAGTCCACACTAGTCCCCTAGTCCTCTAGTCCACACTAGTCCTCTAGTCCACACTAGTCCCCTAGTCCACACTAGTCCTCTAGTCCACACTAGTCGTCTAGTCGTCTAGTCCACACTAGTCCCCAAGTCCTCTAGTCCACACTAGTCCTCTAGTCCACACTAGTCCCCTAGCTAGTCCACACTAGTCCTCTAGCTAGTCCACACTAGTCCCCTAGCTAGTCCACACTAGTCCCCTAGCTAGTCCACACTAGTCCTCTAGCTAGTCCACACTAGTCCCCTAGCTAGTCCACACTAGTCCTCTAGCTAGTCCACAGTAGTCCCCTAGCTAGTCCACACTAGTCCTCTAGTCCACACTAGTCCCCTAGCTAGTCCACACTAGTCCTCCAGCTAGTCCACACTAGTCCTCTAGCTAGTCCCACTAGTCCTCTAGTTAGTCCACACTAGTCCACACTAGTCCTCTAGTCCACACTAGTCCCCTAGCTAGTCCACACTAGTCCCCTAGCTAGTCCACACTAGTCCTCTAGCTAGTCCACAGTAGTCCCCTAGCTAGTCCACACTAGTCCTCTAGTCCACACTAGTCCCCTAGCTAGTCCACACTAGTCCCCTAGCTAGTCCACACTAGTCCTCTAGCTAGTCCACACTAGTCCTCTAGCTAGTCCACACTAGTCCTCTTGTCCACACTAGTCCCCTAGCTAGTCCACACTAGTCCCCTAGCTAGCCAACACTAGTCGTCTAGTCCATACTAGTCCCCTAGCTAGTCCACACTAGTCCTCTAGCTAGTCCACGCTAGTCCTCTAGTCCACACTAGCCCTCTAGCTAGTCCACACTAGTCCCCTAGCAATCCACACTAGTCCTCTAGCTAGTCCACACTAGTCTCCTAGCTAGTCCACACTAGTCCCCTAGCTAGTCCACACTAGTCCCCTAGCTAGTCCACACTAGTCCCCTAGCTAGTCCACACTAGTCCTCTAGCTAGTCCACAGTAGTCCCCTAGCTAGTCCACACTAGTCCTCTAGTCCACACTAGTCCCCTAGCTAGTCCACACTAGTCCTCCAGCTAGTCCACACTAGTCCTCTAGCTAGTCCCACTAGTCCTCTAGTTAGTCCACACTAGTCCACACTAGTCCTCTAGTCCACAATAGTCCCCTAGCTAGTCCACACTAGTCCCCTAGCTAGTCCACACTAGTCCTCTAGCTAGTCCACACTAGTACCCTAGCTAGTCCACACTAGTCCTCTAGCTAGTCCACAGTAGTCCCCTAGCTAGTCCACACTAGTCCTCTAGTCCACACTAGTCCCCTAGCTAGTCCACACTAGTCCTCCAGCTAGTCCACACTAGTCCTCTAGCTAGTCCACACTAGTCCTCTAGCTAGTCCACACTAGTCCCCTAGCTAGTCCACACTAGTCCCCTAGCTAGTCCACACTAGTCCTCTAGTCCACACTAGTCCCCTAGCTAGTCCACACTAGTCCTCTAGCTAGTCCACGCTAGTCCTCTAGTCCACACTAGTCCCCTAGCTAGTCCACACTAGTCCCCTAGCTAGTCCACTCTAGTCCTCTAGCTAGTCCACACTAGTCCTCTAGTCCACACTAGTCCCCTAGCTAGTCCACACTAGTCCCCTAGCTAGTCCACACTAGTCCACTAGCTAGTCCACACTAGTCCTCTAGTCCACACTAGTCCCCTAGCTAGTCCACACTAGTCCTCTAGCTAGTCCACACTAGTCCTCTAGTCCACACTAGTCCACTAGCTATTCCACACTAGTCCTCTAGTCCACACTAGTCCTCTAGTCCACACTAGTCCCCTAGCTAGTCCACACTAGTCCTCTAGTCCACACTAGTCCCTTAGCTAGTCCACACTAGTCCCCTAGCTAGTCCACACTAGTCCTCTAGTCCACACTAGTCCTCTAGTCCACACTAGTCCCTTAGCTAGTCCACACTAGTCCGCTAGCTAGTCCACACTAGTCCTCTAATCCACACTAGTCCTCTAGTCCACACGAGTCCCCTAGCTAGTCCGCACGAGTCCCCTAGCTAGTCCACACTAGTCCTCTAGCTAGTCCACTCTAGTCCCCTAGCTAGTCCACACTAGTCCCCTAGCTAGTCCACAGTAGTCCTCTAGCTAGTCCACACTAGTCCTCTAGCTAGTCCACACTAGTCCCCTAGCTAGTCCACACTAGTCCTCTAGCTAGTCCACAGTAGTCCCCTAGCTAGTCCACACTAGTCCTCTAGTCCACACTAGTCCCCTAGCTAGTCCACACTAGTCCTCCAGCTAGTCCACACTAGTCCTCTAGCTAGTCCCACTAGTCCTCTAGTTAGTCCACACTAGTCCACACTAGTCCCCTAGCTAGTCCACACTAGTCCCCTAGCTAGTCCACACTAGTCCTCTAGCTAGTCCACAGTAGTCCCCTAGCTAGTCCACACTAGTCCTCTAGTCCACACTAGTCCCCTAGCTAGTCCACACTAGTCCTCCAGCTAGTCCACACTAGTCCTCTAGCTAGTCCACACTAGTCCTCTAGCTAGTCCACACTAGTCCTCTTGTCCACACTAGTCCCCTAGCTAGTCCACACTAGTCCCCTAGCTAGCCAACACTAGTCCTCTAGTCCATACTAGTCCCCTAGCTAGTCCACACTAGTCCTCTAGCTAGTCCACGCTAGTCCTCTAGTCCACACTAGCCCTCTAGCTAGTCCACACTAGTCCCCTAGCAATCCACACTAGTCCTCTAGCTAGTCCACACTAGTCTCCTAGCTAGTCCACACTAGTCCCCTAGCTAGTCCACACTAGTCCCCTAGCTAGTCCACACTAGTCCCCTAGCTAGTCCACACTAGTCCTCTAGCTAGTCCACAGTAGTCCCCTAGCTAGTCCACACTAGTCCTCTAGTCCACACTAGTCCCCTAGCTAGTCCACACTAGTCCTCCAGCTAGTCCACACTAGTCCTCTAGCTAGTCCCACTAGTCCTCTAGTTAGTCCACACTAGTCCACACTAGTCCTCTAGTCCACACTAGTCCCCTAGCTAGTCCACACTAGTCCCCTAGCTAGTCCACACTAGTCCTCTAGCTAGTCCACACTAGTACCCTAGATAGTCCACACTAGTCCTCTAGCTAGTCCACAGTAGTCCCCTAGCTAGTCCACACTAGTCCTCTAGTCCACACTAGTCCCCTAGCTAGTCCACACTAGTCCTCCAGCTAGTCCACACTAGTCCTCTAGCTAGTCCACACTAGTCCTCCAGCTAGTCCACACTAGTCCTCTAGCTAGTCCACAGTAGTCCCCTAGCTAGTCCACACTAGTCCTCTAGTCCACAGTAGTCCCCTAGCTAGTCCACACTAGTCCTCTAGTCCACACTAGTCCCCTAGCTAGTCCACACTAGTCCTCCAGCTAGTCCACACTAGTCCTCTAGCTAGTCCCACTAGTCCTCTAGTTAGTCCACACTAGTCCACACTAGTCCTCTAGTCCACACTAGTCCCCTAGCTAGTCCACACTAGTCCCCTAGCTAGTCCACACTAGTCCTCTAGCTAGTCCACACTAGTACCCTAGATAGTCCACACTAGTCCTCTAGCTAGTCCACAGTAGTCCCCTAGCTAGTCCACACTAGTCCTCTAGTCCACACTAGTCCCCTAGCTAGTCCACACTAGTCCTCCAGCTAGTCCACACTAGTCCTCTAGCTAGTCCACACTAGTCCTCTAGCTAGTCCACACTAGTCCCCTAGCTAGTCCACACTAGTCCCCTAGCTAGTCCACACTATTCCTCTAGTCCACACTAGTCCTCTAGTCCACACTAGTCCCCTAGCTAATCCACACTAGTCCTCTAGCTAGTCCACGCTAGTCCTCTAGTCCACACTAGTCCCCTAGCTAGTCCACACTAGTCCTCTAGTCCACACTAGTCCCCTAGCTAGTCCACACTAGTCCACTAGCTAGTCCACACTAGTCCTCTAGTCCACACTAGTCCCCTAGCTAGTCCACACTAGTCCTCTAGCTAGTCCACACTAGTCCTCTAGTCCACACTAGTCCACTAGCTATTCCACACTAGTCCTCTAGTCCACACTAGTCCTCTAGTCCACACTAGTCCCCTAGCTAGTCCACACTAGTCCTCTAGTCCACACTAGTCCTCTAGCTAGTCCACACTAGTCCTCTAGTCCACACTAGTCCCTTAGCTAGTCCACACTAGTCCTCTAGCTAGTCCACGCTAGTCCTCTAGTCCACACTAGCCCTCTAGCTAGTCCACACTAGTCCCCTAGCAATCCACACTAGTCCTCTAGCTAGTCCACACTAGTCTCCTAGCTAGTCCACACTAGTCCCCTAGCTAGTCCACACTAGTCCCCTAGCTAGTCCACACTAGTCCCCTAGCTAGTCCACACTAGTCCTCTAGCTAGTCCACAGTAGTCCCCTAGCTAGTCCACACTAGTCCTCTAGTCCACACTAGTCCCCTAGCTAGTCCACACTAGTCCTCCAGCTAGTCCACACTAGTCCTCTAGCTAGTCCCACTAGTCCTCTAGTTAGTCCACACTAGTCCACACTAGTCCTCTAGTCCACACTAGTCCCCTAGCTAGTCCACACTAGTCCCCTAGCTAGTCCACACTAGTCCTCTAGCTAGTCCACACTAGTACCCTAGATAGTCCACACTAGTCCTCTAGCTAGTCCACAGTAGTCCCCTAGCTAGTCCACACTAGTCCTCTAGTCCACACTAGTCCCCTAGCTAGTCCACACTAGTCCTCCAGCTAGTCCACACTAGTCCTCTAGCTAGTCCACACTAGTCCTCTAGCTAGTCCACACTAGTCCCCTAGCTAGTCCACACTAGTCCCCTAGCTAGTCCACACTAGTCCTCTAGTCCACACTAGTCCTCTAGTCCACACTAGTCCCCTAGCTAATCCACACTAGTCCTCTAGCTAGTCCACGCTAGTCCTCTAGTCCACACTAGTCCCCTAGCTAGTCCACACTAGTCCCCTAGCTAGTCCACTCTAGTCCTCTAGCTAGTCCACACTAGTCCTCTAGTCCACACTAGTCCCCTAGCTAGTCCACACTAGTCCATTAGCTAGTCCACACTAGTCCTCTAGTCCACACTAGTCCCCTAGCTAGTCCACACTAGTCCTCTAGCTAGTCCACACTAGTCCTCTAGTCCACACTAGTCCACTAGCTATTCCACACTAGTCCTCTAGTCCACACTAGTCCTCTAGTCCACACTAGTCCCCTAGCTAGTCCACACTAGTCCTCTAGTCCACACTAGTCCTCTAGCTAGTCCACACTAGTCCTCTAGTCCACACTAGTCCCTTAGCTAGTCCACACTAGTCCTCTAGCTAGTCCACACTAGTCCTCTAATCCACACTAGTCCTCTAGTCCACACGAGTCCCCTAGCAAGTCCGCACGAGTCCCCTAGCTAGTCCACACTAGTCCTCTAGCTAGTCCACTCTAGTCCCCTAGCTAGTCCACACTAGTCCCCTAGCTAGTCCACAGTAGTCCTCTAGCTAGTCCACACTAGTCCTCTAGCTAGTCCACTCTAGTCCCCTAGCTAGTCCACACTAGTCCCCTAGCTAGTCCACAGTAGTCCTCTAGCTAGTCCACACTAGTCCTCTAGTCCACACTAGTCCTCTAGTCCACACTAGTCCTCTAGCTAGTCCACACTAGTCCCCTAGCTAGTCCACACTAGTCCTCTAGTCCACACTAGTCCCCTAGCTAGTCCACACTAGTACTCTAGCTAGTCCACACTAGTCCCCTAGCTAGTCCACACTAGTCCTCTAGCTAGTCCACACTAGTCCCCTAGCTAGTCCACACTAGTCCTCTAGTCCACACTAGTCCCCTAGCTAGTCCACACTAGTCCTCCAGCTAGTCCACACTAGTCCTCTAGCTAGTCCACACTAGTCCTCTAGCTAGTCCACACTAGTCCCCTAGCTAGTCCACACTAGTCCTCTAGTCCACACTAGTCCCCTAGCTAGTCCACACTAGTCCTCTTTCTAGTCCACGCTAGTCCTCTAGTCCACACTAGTCCTCTAGTCCACACTAGTCCCCTAGCTAGTCCACACTAGTCCTCTAGTCCACACTAGTCCCTTAGCTAGTCCACACTAGTCCTCTTGTCCACACTAGTCCCCTAGCTAGTCCACACTAGTCCCCTAGCTAGCCAACACTAGTCCTCTAGTCCATACTAGTCCCCTAGCTAGTCCACACTAGTCCTCTAGCTAGTCCACGCTAGTCCTCTAGTCCACACTAGCCCTCTAGCTAGTCCACACTAGTCCCCTAGCAATCCACACTAGTCCTCTAGCTAGTCCACACTAGTCTCCTAGCTAGTCCACACTAGTCCCCTAGCTAGTCCACACTAGTCCCCTAGCTAGTCCACACTAGTCCTCTAGCTAGTCCACAGTAGTCCCCTAGCTAGTCCACACTAGTCCTCTAGTCCACACTAGTCCCCTAGCTAGTCCACACTAGTCCTCCAGCTAGTCCACACTAGTCCTCTAGCTAGTCCCACTAGTCCTCTAGTTAGTCCACACTAGTCCACACTAGTCCTCTAGTCCACACTAGTCCCCTAGCTAGTCCACACTAGTCCCCTAGCTAGTCCACACTAGTCCTCTAGCTAGTCCACACTAGTACCCTAGATAGTCCACACTAGTCCTCTAGCTAGTCCACAGTAGTCCCCTAGCTAGTCCACACTAGTCCTCTAGTCCACACTAGTCCCCTAGCTAGTCCACACTAGTCCTCCAGCTAGTCCACACTAGTCCTCTAGCTAGTCCACACTAGTCCTCTAGCTAGTCCACACTAGTCCCCTAGCTAGTCCACACTAGTCCCCTAGCTAGTCCACACTAGTCCTCTAGTCCACACTAGTCCTCTAGTCCACACTAGTCCCCTAGCTAATCCACACTAGTCCTCTAGCTAGTCCACGCTAGTCCTCTAGTCCACACTAGTCCCCTAGCTAGTCCACACTAGTCCCCTAGCTAGTCCACTCTAGTCCTCTAGCTAGTCCACACTAGTCCTCTAGTCCACACTAGTCCCCTAGCTAGTCCACACTAGTCCACTAGCTAGTCCACACTAGTCCTCTAGTCCACACTAGTCCCCTAGCTAGTCCACACTAGTCCTCTAGCTAGTCCACACTAGTCCTCTAGTCCACACTAGTCCACTAGCTATTCCACACTAGTCCTCTAGTCCACACTAGTCCTCTAGTCCACACTAGTCCCCTAGCTAGTCCACACTAGTCCTCTAGTCCACACTAGTCCTCTAGCTAGTCCACACTAGTCCTCTAGTCCACACTAGTCCCTTAGCTAGTCCACACTAGTCCTCTAGCTAGTCCACGCTAGTCCTCTAGTCCACACTAGCCCTCTAGCTAGTCCACACTAGTCCCCTAGCAATCCACACTAGTCCTCTAGCTAGTCCACACTAGTCCTCTAGTCCACACTAGTCCTCTAGCTAGTCCACACTAGTCCTCTAGTCCACAATAGTCCCTTAGCTAGTCCACACTAGTCCTCTAGCTAGTCCACACTAGTCCTCTAATCCACATTAGTCCTCTAGTCCACACGAGTCCCCTAGCAAGTCCGCACGAGTCCCCTAGCTAGTCCACACTAGTCCTCTAGCTAGTCCACTCTAGTCCCCTAGCTAGTCCACACTAGTCCCCTAGCTAGTCCACAGTAGTCCTCTAGCTAGTCCACACTAGTCCTCTAGCTAGTCCACTCTAGTCCCCTAGCTAGTCCACACTAGTCCCCTAGCTAGTCCACAGTAGTCCTCTAGCTAGTCCACACTAGTCCTCTAGTCCACACTAGTCCTCTAGTCCACACTAGTCCTCTAGCTAGTCCACACTAGTCCCCTAGCTAGTCCACACTAGTCCTCTAGCTAGTCCACAGTAGTCCCCTAGCTAGTCCACACTAGTCCTCTAGTCCACACTAGTCCCCTAGCTAGTCCACACTAGTCCTCCAGCTAGTCCACACTAGTCCTCTAGCTAGTCCCACTAGTCCTCTAGCTAGTCCACACTAGTCCCCTAGCTAGTCCACACTAGTCCCCTAGCTAGTCCACACTAGTCCTCTAGTCCACACTAGTCCTCTAGTCCACACTAGTCCCCTAGCTAATCCACACTAGTCCTCTAGCTAGTCCACGCTAGTCCTCTAGTCCACACTAGTCCCCTAGCTAGTCCACACTAGTCCCCTAGCTAGTCCACTCTAGTCCTCTAGCTAGTCCACACTAGTCCTCTAGTCCACACTAGTCCACTAGCTATTCCACACTAGTCCTCTAGTCCACACTAGTCCTCTAGTCCACACTAGTCCCCTAGCTAGTCCACACTAGTCCTCTAGTCCACACTAGTCCTCTAGCTAGTCCACACTAGTCCTCTAGTCCACACTAGTCCCTTAGCTAGTCCACACTAGTCCCCTAGCTAGTCCACACTAGTCCTCTAGCTAGTCCACTCTAGTCCCCTAGCTAGTCCACACTAGTCCCCTAGCTAGTCCACAGTAGTCCTCTAGCTAGTCCACACTAGTCCTCTAGCTAGTCCACTCTAGTCCCCTAGCTAGTCCACACTAGTCCCCTAGCTAGTCCACAGTAGTCCTCTAGCTAGTCCACACTAGTCCTCTAGTCCACACTAGTCCTCTAGTCCACACTAGTCCTCTAGCTAGTCCACACTAGTCCCCTAGCTAGTCCACACTAGTCCTCTAGCTAGTCCACAGTAGTCCCCTAGCTAGTCCACACTAGTCCTCTAGTCCACACTAGTCCCCTAGCTAGTCCACACTAGTCCTCCAGCTAGTCCACACTAGTCCTCTAGCTAGTCCCACTAGTCCTCTAGCTAGTCCACACTAGTCCCCTAGCTAGTCCACACTAGTCCCCTAGCTAGTCCACACTAGTCCTCTAGTCCACACTAGTCCTCTAGTCCACACTAGTCCCCTAGCTAATCCACACTAGTCCTCTAGCTAGTCCACGCTAGTCCTCTAGTCCACACTAGTCCCCTAGCTAGTCCACACTAGTCCCCTAGCTAGTCCACTCTAGTCCTCTAGCTAGTCCACACTAGTCCTCTAGTCCACACTAGTCCACTAGCTATTCCACACTAGTCCTCTAGTCCACACTAGTCCTCTAGTCCACACTAGTCCCCTAGCTAGTCCACACTAGTCCTCTAGTCCACACTAGTCCTCTAGCTAGTCCACACTAGTCCTCTAGTCCACACTAGTCCCTTAGCTAGTCCACACTAGTCCTCTAGCTAGTCCACACTAGTCCTCTAATCCACACTAGTCCTCTAGTCCACACGAGTCCCCTAGCAAGTCCGCACGAGTCCCCTAGCTAGTCCACACTAGTCCTCTAGCTAGTCCACTCTAGTCCCCTAGCTAGTCCACACTAGTCCCCTAGCTAGTCCACAGTAGTCCTCTAGCTAGTCCACACTAGTCCTCTAGCTAGTCCACTCTAGTCCCCTAGCTAGTCCACACTAGTCCCCTAGCTAGTCCACAGTAGTCCTCTAGCTAGTCCACACTAGTCCTCTAGTCCACACTAGTCCTCTAGTCCACACTAGTCCTCTAGCTAGTCCACACTAGTCCCCTAGCTAGTCCACACTAGTCCTCTAGTCCACACTAGTCCCCTAGCTAGTCCACACTAGTACTCTAGCTAGTCCACACTAGTCCCCTAGCTAGTCCACACTAGTTCTCTAGCTAGTCCACACTAGTCCCCTAGCTAGTCCACACTAGTCCTCTAGTCCACACTAGTCCCCTAGCTAGTCCACACTAGTCCTCCAGCTAGTCCACACTAGTCCTCTAGCTAGTCCACACTAGTCCTCTAGCTAGTCCACACTAGTCCCCTAGCTAGTCCACACTAGTCCCCTAGCTAGTCCACACTAGTCCTCTAGTCCACACTAGTCCCTTAGCTAGTCCACACTAGTCCTCTAGTACACACTAGTCCCTTAGCTAGTCCACACTAGTCCTCTAGCTAGTCCACACTAGTCCTCTAGTCCACACAAGTCCACTAGCTAGTCCACACTAGTCCTCTAGTCCCCACTAGTCCTCTAGTCCACACTAGTCCTCTAGCTAGTCCACACTAGTCCCCTAGCTAGTCCACACTAGTCCTCTAGCTAGTCCACACTAGTCCTCTAGTCCACACTAGTCCCCTAGCTAGTCCACACTAATCCTCTAGCTAGTCCACACTAGTCCTCTAGCTAGTCCACACTAGTCCCCTAGTCCACACTAGTCCTCTAGTCCACACTAGTCCCCTAGTCCTCTAGTCCACACTAGTCCCCAAGTCCTCTAGTCCACACTAGTCCTCTAGTCCACACTAGTCCCCTAGCTAGCCCACACTAGTCCTCTAGCTAGTCCACATTAGTCCCCTAGCTAGTCCACACTAGTCCCCTAGCTAGTCCACACTAGTCCTCTAGTCCACACTAGTCCTCTAGTCCACACTAGTCCTCTAGCTAGTCCACACTAGTCCTCTAGTCCACACTAGTCCTCTAGTCCACACTAGTCCTCTAGCTAGAACACACTAGTCCCCTAGCTAGTCCACACTAGTCCTCTAGTCCACACTAGTCCTCTAGTCCACACTAGTCCCCTAGCTAGTCCACACTAGTCCTCTAGCTAGTCCACACTAGCCCTCTAGCTAGTCCACACTAGTCCCCTAGCTAGTCCACACTAGTCCTCTAGCTAGTCCACACTAGTCCCCTAGCTAGTCCAAACTAGTCCTCTAGCTAGTCCACACTAGTCCCCTAGCTAGTCCACACTAGTCCTCTAGCTAGTCCACACTAGTCCCCTAGCTAGTCCACACGAGTCCCCTAGCTAGTCCACACTAGTCCTCTAGCTAGTCCACAGTAGTCCCCTAGCTAGTCCACACTAGTCCTCTAATCCACACTAGTCCTCTAGTCCACAGGAGTCCCCTAGCTAGTCCGCACGAGTCCCCTAGCTAGTCCACACTAGTCCTCTAGCTAGTCCACTCTAGTCCCCTAGCTAGTCCACACTAGTCCCCTAGCTAGTCCACAGTAGTCCTCTAGCTAGTCCACACTAGTCCTCTAGTCCACACTAGTCCTCTAGTCCACACTAGTCCTCTAGCTAGTCCACACTAGTCCCCTAGCTAGTCCACACTAGTCCTCTAGTCCACACTAGTCCTCTAGCTAGTCCACACTAGTCCTCTAGTCCACACTAGTCCTCTAGTCCACACTAGTCCTCTAGCTAGTCCACACTAGTCCTCTAGCTAGTCCACACTAGTCCCCTAGCTAGTCCACAGTAGTCCTCTAGCTAGTCCACACTAGTCCTCTAGTCCACACTAGTCCTCTAGTCCACACTAGTCCTCTAGCTAGTCCACACTAGTCCCCTAGCTAGTCCACACTAGTCCTCTAGGTAGTCCACACTAGTCCCCTAGCTAGTCCACACTAGTCCTCTAGTCCACACTAGTCCCCTAGCTAGTCCACACTAGTCCTCCAGCTAGTCCACACTAGTCCCCTAGCTAGTCCACAGTAGTCCTCTAGCTAGTCCACACTAGTCCTCTAGTCCACACTAGTCCTCTAGTCCACACTAGTCCTCTAGCTAGTCCACACTAGTCCCCTAGCTAGTCCACACTAGTCCTCTAGTCCACACTAGTCCCCTAGCTAGTCCACACTAGTCCTCTAGCTAGTCCACACTAGTCCTCTAGCTAGTCCACACTAGTCCCCTAGCTAGTCCACACTATTCCCCTAGCTAGTCCACACTAGTCCCCTAGCTAGTCCACACTAGTCCTCTAGCTAGTCCACACTAGTCCCCTAGCTAGTCCACACTAGTCCTCTAGTCCACACTAGTCCTCTAGTCCACACTAGTCCCCTAGCTACTCCACACTAGTCCTCCAGCTAGTCCACACTAGTCCTCTAGCTAGTCCACAGTAGTCCCCTAGCTAGTCCACACTAGTCCTCTAGTCCACACTAGTCCCCTAGCTAGTCCACACTAGTCCTCTAGCTAGTCCACACTAGTCCTCTAGCTAGTCCACACTAGTCCCCTAGCTAGTCCACACGAGTCCCCTAGCTAGTCCACACTAGTCCTCTAGCTAGTCCACAGTAGTCCCCTAGCTAGTCCACACTAGTCCTCTAATCCACACTAGTCCTCTAGTCCACACGAGTCCCCTAGCTAGTCCGCACGAGTCCCCTAGCTAGTCCACACTAGTCCTCTAGCTAGTCCACTCTAGTCCCCTAGCTAGTCCACACTAGTCCCCTAGCTAGTCCACAGTAGTCCTCTAGCTAGTCCACACTAGTCCTCTAGTCCACACTAGTCCTCTAGTCCACACTAGTCCTCTAGCTAGTCCACACTAGTCCCCTAGCTAGTCCACACTAGTCCTCTAGTCCACACTAGTCCCCTAGCTAGTCCACACTAGTCCTCTAGCTAGTCCACACTAGTCCTCTAGCTAGTCCACACTAGTCCCCTAGCTAGTCCACACTATTCCCCTAGCTAGTCCACACTAGTCCCCTAGCTAGTCCACACTAGTCCTCCAGCTAGTCCACACTAGTCCCCTAGCTAGTCCACAGTAGTCCTCTAGCTAGTCCACACTAGTCCTCTAGTCCACACTAGTCCTCTAGTCCACACTAGTCCTCTAGCTAGTCCACACTAGTCCCCTAGCTAGTCCACACTAGTCCTCTAGTCCACACTAGTCCCCTAGCTAGTCCACACTAGTCCTCTAGCTAGTCCACACTAGTCCTCTAGCTAGTCCACACTAGTCCCCTAGCTAGTCCACACTATTCCCCTAGCTAGTCCACACTAGTCCCCTAGCTAGTCCACATTAGTCCTCTAGCTAGTCCACACTAGTCCTCTAGTCCACACTAGTCCCCTAGCTAGTCCACACTAGTCCTCCAGCTAGTCCACACTAGTCCTCTAGCTAGTCCACACTAGTCCTCTTGTCCACACTAGTCCCCTAGCTAGTCCACACTAGTCCCCTAGCTAGTCCACACTAGTCCTCTAGTCCACACTAGTCCCCTAGCTAGTCCACACTAGTCCTCTTTCTAGTCCACGCTAGTCCTCTAGTCCACACTAGTCCTCTAGTCCACACTAGTCCCCTAGCTAGTCCACACTAGTCCTCTAGTCCACACTAGTCCCTTAGCTAGTCCACACTAGTCCTCTAGTACACACTAGTCCCTTAGCTAGTCCACACTAGTCATCTAGCTAGTCCACACTAGTCCTCTAGTCCACACTAGTCCACTAGCTAGTCCACACTAGTCCTCTAGTCCCCACTAGTCCTCTAGTCCACACTAGTCCACACTAGTCCCCTAGCTAGTCCACACTAGTCCTCTAGCTAGTCCACACTAGTCCTCTAGTCCACACTAGTCCCCTAGCTAGTCCACACTAATCCTCTAGCTAGTCCACACTAGTACCCTAGCTAGTCCACACTAGTCCTCTAGCTAGTCCACACTAGTCCCCTAGCTAGTCCACACTAGTCCTCTAGCTAGTCCACACTAGTCCCCTAGCTAGTCCACACGAGTCCCCTAGCTAGTCCACACTAGTCCTCTAGCTAGTCCACAGTAGTCCCCTAGCTAGTCCACACTAGTCCTCTAATCCACACTAGTCCTCTAGTCCACACGAGTCCCCTAGCTAGTCCGCACGAGTCCCCTAGCTAGTCCACACTAGTCCTCTAGCTAGTCCACTCTAGTCCCCTAGCTAGTCCACACTAGTCCCCTAGCTAGTCCACAGTAGTCCTCTAGCTAGTCCACACTAGTCCTCTAGTCCACACTAGTCCTCTAGTCCACACTAGTCCTCTAGCTAGTCCACACTAGTCCCCTAGCTAGTCCACACTAGTCCTCTAGTCCACACTAGTCCCCTAGCTAGTCCACACTAGTCCTCTAGCTAGTCCACACTAGTCCTCTAGCTAGTCCACACTAGTCCCCTAGCTAGTCCACACTATTCCCCTAGCTAGTCCACACTAGTCCCCTAGCTAGTCCACACTAGTCCTCTAGCTAGTCCACACTAGTCCCCTAGCTAGTCCACACTAGTCCTCTAGTCCACACTAGTCCCCTAGCTAGTCCACACTAGTCCTCCAGCTAGTCCACACTAGTCCTCTAGCTAGTCCACACTAGTCCTCTTGTCCACACTAGTCCCCTAGCTAGTCCACACTAGTCCCCTAGCTAGTCCACACTAGTCCTCTAGTCCACACTAGTCCCCTAGCTAGTCCACACTAGTCCTCTTTCTAGTCCACGCTAGTCCTCTAGTCCACACTAGTCCTCTAGTCCACACTAGTCCCCTAGCTAGTCCACACTAGTCCTCTAGTCCACACTAGTCCCTTAGCTAGTCCACACTAGTCCTCTAGTACACACTAGTCCCTTAGCTAGTCCACACTAGTCCTCTAGCTAGTCCACACTAGTCCTCTAGTCCACACTAGTCCACTAGCTAGTCCACACTAGTCCTCTAGTCCCCACTAGTCCTCTAGTCCACACTAGTCCACACTAGTCCCCTAGCTAGTCCACACTAGTCCTCTAGCTAGTCCACACTAGTCCTCTAGTCCACACTAGTCCCCTAGCTAGTCCACACTAATCCTCTAGCTAGTCCACACTAGTACCCTAGCTAGTCCACACTAGTCCTCTAGCTAGTCCACACTAGTCCCCTAGCTAGTCCACACTAGTCCTCTAGCTAGTCCACACTAGTCCCCTAGCTAGTCCACACGAGTCCCCTAGCTAGTCCACACTAGTCCTCTAGCTAGTCCACAGTAGTCCCCTAGCTAGTCCACACTAGTCCTCTAATCCACACTAGTCCTCTAGTCCACACGAGTCCCCTAGCTAGTCCGCACGAGTCCCCTAGCTAGTCCACACTAGTCCTCTAGCTAGTCCACTCTAGTCCCCTAGCTAGTCCACACTAGTCCCCTAGCTAGTCCACAGTAGTCCTCTAGCTAGTCCACACTAGTCCTCTAGTCCACACTAGTCCTCTAGTCCACACTAGTCCTCTAGCTAGTCCACACTAGTCCCCTAGCTAGTCCACACTAGTCCTCTAGTCCACACTAGTCCCCTAGCTAGTCCACACTAGTCCTCTAGCTAGTCCACACTAGTCCCCTAGCTAGTCCACACTAGTCCTCTAGTCCACACTAGTCCCCTAGCTAGTCCACACTAGTCCTCCAGCTAGTCCACACTAGTCCTCTAGCTAGTCCACACTAGTCCTCTAGCTAGTCCACACTAGTCCTCTTGTCCACACTAGTCCCCTAGCTAGTCCACACTAGTCCCCTAGCTAGTCCACACTAGTCCTCTAGTCCACACTAGTCCCCTAGCTAGTCCACACTAGTCCTCTTTCTAGTCCACGCTAGTCCTCTAGTCCACACTAGTCCTCTAGTCCACACTAGTCCCCTAGCTAGTCCACACTAGTCCTCTAGTCCACACTAGTCCCTTAGCTAGTCCACACCAGTCCTCTAGTACACACTAGTCCCTTAGCTAGTCCACACTAGTCCTCTAGCTAGTCCACACTAGTCCTCTAGTCCACACTAGTCCACTAGCTAGTCCACACTAGTCCTCTAGTCCCCACTAGTCCTCTAGTCCACACTAGTCCTCTAGCTAGTCCACACTAGTCCCCTAGCTAGTCCACACTAGTCCTCTAGCTAGTCCACACTAGTCCTCTAGTCCACACTAGTCCCCTAGCTAGTCCACATTAGTCCCCTAGCTAGTCCACACTAGTCCCCTAGCTAGTCCACACTAGTCCCCTAGCTAGTCCACACTAGTCCTCTAGTCCACACTAGTCCTCTAGCTAGTCCACACTAGTCCTCTAGTCCACACTAGTCCTCTAGTCCACACTAGTCCTCTAGCTAGAACACACTAGTCCCCTAGCTAGTCCACACTAGTCCTCTAGCTAGTCCACACTAGTCCTCTAGTCCACACTAGTCCTCTAGTCCACACTAGTCCCCTAGCTAGTCCACACTAGTCCTCTAGCTAGTCCACACTAGTCCCCTAGCTAGTCCACACTAGTCCTCTAGCTAGTCCACACTAGTCCTCTAGCTAGTCCACACTAGTCCCCTAGCTAGTCCACACTAGTCCTCTAGTCCACACTAGTCCTCTAGTCCACACTAGTCCCCTAGCGAGTCCACACGAGTCCCCTAGCTAGTCCACACTAGTCCTCTAGCTAGTCCACACTTGTCCTCTAGTCCACACTAGTCCTCTAGTCAACACTAGTCCTCTAGCTAGTCCACACTAGTCCTCTAGCTAGTCCACACTAGTCCCCTAGCTTGTCCACACGAGTCCCCTAGCTCGTCCACACTAGTCCCCTAGCTAGTCCACACTAGTCCTCTAGCTAGTCAAACACTAGTCCTCTAGCTAGTCCACACGAGTCCCCTAGCTAGTCCACACTAGTCCCCTAGCTAGTCCACACTAGTCCTCTAGCTAGTCCACAGTAGTCCCCTAGCTAGTCCACACTAGTCCTCTAATCCACACTAGTCCTCTAGTCCACACGAGTCCCCTAGCTAGTCCGCACGAGTCCCCTAGCTAGTCCACACTAGTCCTCTAGCTAGTCCACTCTAGTCCCCTAGCTAGTCCACACTAGTCCCCTAGCTAGTCCACAGTAGTCCTCTAGCTAGTCCACACTAGTTCTCTAGTCCACACTAGTCCTCTAGTCCACACTAGTCCTCTAGCTAGTCCACACTAGTCCCCTAGCTAGTCCACACTAGTCCTCTAGTCCACACTAGTCCCCTAGCTAGTCCACACTAGTCCCCTAGCTAGTCCACACTAGTCCCCTAGCTAGTCCACACTAGTCCTCTAGCTAGTCCACACTAGTCCCCTAGCTAGTCCACACTAGTCCTCTAGTCCACACTAGTCCCCTAGCTAGTCCACACTAGTCCTCCAGCTAGTCCACACTAGTCCTCTAGCTAGTCCACACTAGTCCTCTAGCTAGTCCACACTAGTCCTCTTGTCCACACTAGTCCCCTAGCTAGTCCACACTAGTCCCCTAGCTAGTCCACACTAGTCCTCTAGTCCACACTAGTCCCCTAGCTAGTCCACACTAGTCCTCTTTCTAGTCCACGCTAGTCCTCTAGTCCACACTAGTCCTCTAGTCCACACTAGTCCCCTAGCTAGTCCACACTAGTCCTCTAGTCCACACTAGTCCCTTAGCTAGTCCACACTAGTCCTCTAGTACACACTAGTCCCTTAGCTAGTCCACACTAGTCCTCTAGCTAGTCCACACTAGTCCTCTAGTCCACACTAGTCCACTAGCTAGTCCACACTAGTCCTCTAGTCCCCACTAGTCCTCTAGTCCACACTAGTCCTCTAGCTAGTCCACACTAGTCCCCTAGCTAGTCCACACTAGTCCTCTAGCTAGTCCACACTAGTCCTCTAGTCCACACTAGTCCCCTAGCTAGTCCACATTAGTCCCCTAGCTAGTCCACACTAGTCCCCTAGCTAGTCCACACTAGTCCCCTAGCTAGTCCACACTAGTCCTCTAGTCCACACTAGTCCTCTAGCTAGTCCACACTAGTCCTCTAGCTAGAACACACTAGTCCCCTAGCTAGTCCACACTAGTCCTCTAGCTAGTCCACACTAGTCCTCTAGTCCACACTAGTCCTCTAGTCCACACTAGTCCCCTAGCTAGTCCACACTAGTCCTCTAGCTAGTCCACACTAGCCCTCTAGCTAGTCCACACTAGTCCCCTAGCTAGTCCACACTAGTCCTCTAGCTAGTCCACACTAGTCCCCTAGCTAGTCCACACTAGTCCTCTAGCTAGTCCACACTAGTCCCCTAGCTAGTCCACACTAGTCCTCTAGCTAGTCCACACTAGTCCTCTAGCTAGTCCACACTAGTCCCCTAGCTAGTCCACACTAGTCCTCTAGTCCACACTAGTCCTCTAGTCCACACTAGTCCCCTAGCGAGTCCACACGAGTCCCCTAGCTAGTCCACACTAGTCCTCTAGCTAGTCCACACTTGTCCTCTAGTCCACACTAGTCCTCTAGTCAACACTAGTCCTCTAGCTAGTCCACACTAGTCCTCTAGCTAGTCCACACTAGTCCCCTAGCTTGTCCACACGAGTCCCCTAGCTAGTCCACACTAGTCCCCTAGCTAGTCCACACTAGTCCCCTAGCTAGTCCACACTAGTCCTCTAGCTAGTCAAACACTAGTCCTCTAGCTAGTCCACACGAGTCCCCTAGCTAGTCCACACTAGTGCTCTAGCTAGTCCACACTAGTTCTCTAGTCCACACTAGTCCTCTAGCTAGTCCACACTAGTCCCCTAGCTAGTCCAGACTAGTCCTCTAGTCCACACTAGTCCCCTAGCTAGCCCACACTAGTCCCCTAGCTAGTCCACACTAGTCCCCTAGCTAGTCCACACTCGTCCTCTAATCCACACTAATCCTCTAATCCACACTAGTCCTCTAGTCCACACTAGTCCCCTAGCTAGTCCACACTAGTCCTCTAGCTAGTCCACACTAGTCCTCTAGCTAGTCCACACTAGTCCCCTAGCTAGTCCACACTAGTCCTCTAGCTAGTCCACACTAGTCTCCTAGCTAGTCCACACTAGTCCTCTAGCTAGTCCACACTCGTCCTCTAGCTAGTCCACACTAGTCCCCTAGCTAGTTCACACTAGTCCCCTAGCTAGTCCACACTAGTCCCCTAGCTAGTCCACACTAGTCCTCTAGTCCACACTAGTCTTCTAGTCCACACTAGTCCCCTAGCTAGTCCACACTAGTCCCCTAGCTAGTCCACACTAGTCCCCTAGCTAGTCCACACTTGTCCTCTAGTCCACACTAGTCTTCTAGTCCACACTAGTCCCCTAGCTAGTCCACACTAGTCCACACTAGTCCCCTAGCTAGTCCACACTAGTCCTTATCTGGTCTGTGTGTCGGTGCACATTGGAAGAGACACTTGGAAGGATTTCTCTTCACAGATACATGAAATACATAGTGAGGGTCGTGTCCATATATATGTACATATATGTACATAAGTGTTTCTTGCCAATGTGCACCGACACACAGACCAGATAAGGACCAGTGTGGACTAGCTAGGGGACTAGTGTGGACTAGGGGACTATATATATATACATATAATTTATAACATCATAATATCTATAATAATAATATTACATAATCATGTATAACACATACATTGTGATGGTAGTGTCTATAGATACATAATAGAATATACTAATTTAGTAATATAATATCATAACATCTATAATAATAATATTATATAATCTTGTATAACAGACACAGAGCAGGCTGATGTCATAGACACCTGATGCTCTGTTCTCGCCCCAGGCAGCTGACCTCTGCTGCCACCGATGATGACGTCATGTCCCCTAATGATGACATCACGTCCCCTCTGCTCTTCTGCCTCTGTGAGATAGGCCCATGGCAAGTGGATAAAAACAATAGAATCTCATTTACAGTCGTGTGTTGAATGGGAACGTTCAGCTCTCCTCCTTCAACGGTGCCAGAGATGTGGATTAGGTAAAGAAACGTTGCTAGGTAACAGTGGTTCCTCTAGTGTCCGTGTGCGGAAACTGAAGTGTTTGTGGTCATATCTGACTTTATATATGATTATCTTAATACTGTTACTATAATACCCTTACATTCTAGCCTCATGGTCAGCCTGGCCATGAAGACATGTACACCCTGACCTTCAATGTGGAGAGAAGGAGAGAGAGAGAGAGAGAGAGAGAGAGAGAGGGAGAGATAGAGAGAGAGAGAGAGAGAGAGAAAGTGAGAGATAGAGAGAGAGAGAGAGAGGGAGGGAGATAGAGAGAGAGAGAATGTGAGATAGAGAGAGAGAGAGTGAGATAGAAAGAGAGAGAGAGAGAGAGAGAGAGAGAGAGAGAGAGAGAGAGAGAGAGAGAGAGAGAGAGAGGGGGGGGGGGGATCCACTGAGAAGACATCTGAACTCTTTATTCCACAGGAGCAATCTTCTAGCTGTGTGTGTGTGTGTGTCTCAGCCTCCCTCAGCCTCTCTCAGCCTCCCTCAGCCTCTCTCAGCCTCCCTCAGCCTTTCTCAGCCTCTCAGACTCCTCACACACACAACAAGACACCCTTGTCAAAGTCATGACATGGAGAGGACGTAGTGTAACATTGTAGGTTATAAATAGGTTATAAATAGGTTAAAACACCACTAGACTTCTATTCACCTGGGGGCTCTACTTCACTAAAGTCTCTCCTGTCCTGAGGCTGTCTGCCTGCTTGCCTGCCTGCCTGCCTGCCTGCCTGCCCGCCCGCCCGCCCGCCTGCCGCCCGCCCGCCTGCCGTCCGTCCGCCCGCCCCGTCCGTATGTCTGCCTGCCTGCCTGTCTGTCTGTCTGTCTGCCTGTGTCTGTCTGAACCACTTGACAGTCATGTTGCAGGTTTATCATAGATATACTTTAAACAAGGAAGAACGTTAGTTTGGAGTTTGACTTCAATCCACACAACAACAACAACAGCATCATCATCATCACCTTAACACCCATTACAGGGGGCTTTCGCCCACTCGCGACGTTTGGCTATTTCGTATTACGGAGTGCGGTAGCGGCAGCGCCGGAGAGACCGTAAACGGAGTACGTTTAGCGGTAGCGGTAGCGGCAGCGGCGACAGTGATCGAAGTGCGGTAGCTGCAGCGCCGGTGGGTCAGTAATCGGAGTGCGGTAGCGGCAGCGACAGCGCCGGTGGGTCAGTAATGGGAGTGCGGTAGCGGCAGCGACAGCGCGGGGGGTCAGTAAAAGGAGTGCGGTAGCGCGGTTCTCAGTTCTACTGTGTGAGCGGTTTAAATCAGGACTCATCCTCGATACGAGTCGCTCACTCACTCACTCACGCGCTTACACGCACGCACGCACGCAGACCACTCCTCTGGCGTCCTCGTTCCATCTTCATCCATCTCTCCTTTCCTCCCTCCCTCCCTCCCTCCTCCTCCTCCCATACCGATGCGAGGGGAGGAGACGCTCCGGTCATTTCATGCGCGAGGAGTCCCACTTCCACCGAGAAGGACGGAGGAGGATTTCATCAGTATGTCACGAAATCGGATAAAAACGGAATTGTATATTGATTATGAGCGTGATATCTCCACCCCTCCACGGTAATCATTGTGATTCTTTATGTCGTGATGCGCACGGACACCGGGAATATGAATAACGAGGAATAATATTACCATTTTCACATCATGAACTTGAACCCGCTGATGCACGTGAGCAACGTCGGTGTCGAAAGGTTTACAATAATGTAGCTGAAACCTCAGTATATTTTTCGAGATCATTGCCTCAAATCTACTGTTATTATAGGCCTTCTATTATTTATTTATTTATTTGGATCATATCCGTACAGCCGAGCCTTTACCGTCAGTATGCGGATGCTCGGTGATGCTCTGTGGAAGGAGAGCCGTGTATCCATGGCCACCGGTACCGCTCGGTTCAGCTGTGATGGCCGTTAGCTCCTCCGCTCCGCTCGAAGCTCCGGTCCGCTTTTGGAATTACACCTGGACTGAATTCTGAATAATACAAAAAATAATCCAATGGACGATTACTCTACGCTTCAACGTAAGTGGCTAATTCTTTGTAAACACCTTGTCATCGTTCGCATAGGCCAATCATTCGCTTTCACTCACAATTAATTAATCTACAAATATAACCGATTGTGTTTAATGAATGCTCTTGAAAACCGGTATGCTGTAGAGGCTTTAGCGGTAGCGGCCACATTAAACGGTAATAGTTTGTAATGAGCTCAAGATGACCCACAAGCAGATACGGCTGATGTGCTGTAGGATGTTGGGATTACAGCATTGTCCATATGCTAACCGCTACATAATCCGTGATAGCTAACTAGCCTGACAACATCCCTGACATACATGGCGTACATTAGCACCCTGACAATGAGCTCTCAAACCCTGGCTCATCCTATGTATGTATGTATGTATGTATGTATGTATGTATGTATGTATGTATGTATGTATGTATGTATGTACACTCACTAAGCACCTTATTAGGAACAACTGTACACTTTCTCATGGTGGAGGAACACCTGGACACCTTCTCATGGTGGAGGTGGAGGAACACCTGTACACCTTCTCATGGTGGAGGTGGTGGAACACCTGGACACCTTCTCATGGTGGAGGAACACCTGTACACCTTCTCATGGTGGAGGTGGAGGAACACCTGTACACCTTCTCATGGTGGAGGTGGTGGAACACCTGGACACCTTCTCATGGTGGAGGAACACCTGTACACCTTCTCATGGTGGAGGTGGTGGAATGGTGTGGGGAATGTTTTCTTGGCACACTTTGGGCCTGTTAATACCAATCAATCATCGCTTGAATGCCACAGCCTGTTTGAGTATTGTTGCTGACCATGTGCATCCCTTCATGGCCTCAATTTACCCATCTTCTAATGGTTACTTCCAGTATGATAATGCACCATGTCACAAAGCAAAAGTCGTCTCAAACTGGTTTCAGAAACATGACAATGAGTTCAGTGTTCTTCAGTGGCCTTCCCAGCCACCGGACCTGAATCCAATAGAACACCTTTGGGATGTGGTAGAACAGAAGATTCACAGCTTGAAAGTGCACCTGAAAAATCTGCAGGAATTGCATGATGCAATCATGTCATCATGGACCAGAATCTCAAAGAAATGTTTCCAGCATCTTGTGGAATCAATGCCACGAAGAATTGAGGCTGTTTTGAGAGCAAAGGGAGGCCCTACCCAGTATTAGTATAGTGTTCCTAATAAAGTGTTCAGTGAGTGTATGTATGCGTGTATGTATGCATGTATGTATGTGTCTGTCTGTCTGTCTCTGTCTTTCTGTCTATCTATGTATTTATCTATCTTGAGCTCTCAGGTGGAGCGAGTGTAGTCTTGGTGACGTATTCATTAAGTATAAGTCATCCTACCCAAACCAGCAGAGAGGATCAGGAGACGGTAGAAATCAGCAGAATGTCATACACACACACACCTCTACAGGAGAGAGAGAGTGGTCTCACACACACACACCCCTACAGGAGAGAGATAGTGGTCTCACACACACACATCTACAGGAGATAGACACACACACCTCTACAGGAGAGAGACACACACACCTCTACAGGAGAGGGTCTGGCATTCCCTCAGTAAAACAGATCTTTTCCCAGCGTCAAGTTTGAAAGGCGGCAGGGAACGACATTTGACGTTTGACATTTGCCGTTGACAGGTGGGCATTGATTGGCAGATGTGTTTCAGCCAACCAGGGCTCATCAGGTGCGGGATTGTAAGTGAGGCTCCCGGTGACTCTTATGGTTTCTGATCGTTTGTAAATGTTTGTGTTTCAGCGCAAAAAAAGCTTGTGTACTTTAAAAATGGCTCGCAAGCTACTTATAGGACCCAGGAATGGAAGGCTTGGAGTACAACTAGTACACCAACACTGTATGAACACCCAACTAGTCTACCAAACACCCCACTAGTCTACTAAACACCCCACTAGTCCACTAAACACCCCACTAGTCTACTAAACACCCCACTAGTCCACTATACACCCCACTAGTCCACTAGTCCACTAAACACCCCACTAGTCCACTAAACACCCCACTAGTCTACTAAACACCCCACTAGTCCTCTAAACACCCCACTAGTCCACTAGTCCACTAAACACCCCACTAGTCCACTAAACACCCCACTAGTCCTCTAAACACCCCGCTAGTCCACTAAACACCCCACTAGTCCACTAGTCCACTAAAAACCCCACTAGTCCACTAAACACCCCACTAGTCCACTAAACGCCTGACTAGTCTACTATACACCCCACTAGTCTACTAAACACCCCACTAGTCTACTAAACACACCACTAGTCCTCTAAACACCCCACTAGTCCACTAAACACCTCACTAGTCCACTAGTCCACTAAACACCCCACTAGTCCACTCGTCCACTAAACACCCCACTAGTCTACTAAACACAATACTAGTCCACTAAACACCCCACTAGTCCACTAAACACGCATCTAGTCCACTAAACACCCCACTAGTCCACTAAACACCCCACTAGTCTACTAAACACCCCACTAGTCCACTAAACACCCCACTAGTCCACTAAACACGCCTCTAGTCCACTAAACACCCCACTAGTCCACTAAACACCCCACTAGTCTACTAAACACTCCACTAGTCCACTAAACACCCCACTAGTTCACTAAACACCCCACTAGTCCACTAAACACCCCACTAGTCCACTAAACACCCCACTAGTCTACTACACACCCCACTAGTCCACTAAACACCCCACAAGTCCACTAAACACCCCACTAGTCCACTAAACACCCCACTAGTCTACTATACACCCCACTAGTCCACTAAACACACCACTAGTCCACTAAACACCCCACTAGTCTACTAAACACCCCACTAGTCCACTAAACACTCCACTAGTACACTAAACACCCCACTAGTCTACTAAACACCCCACTAGTCCACTAAACACCCCACTAATCTACTAAACACCCCACTAGTCTACTAAACACCCCACTAGTCCACTAAACACCCCACTAGTCCACTAAACACTCCACTAGTCTACTAAACACTCCACTAGTCCACTAAACACCCCACTAGTCCACTAAACACCCCACTAGTCTACTAAACACCCCACTAGTCCACTAAACACGCCTCTAGTCCACTAAACACCCCACTAGTCCACTAAACACCCCACTAGTCTACTAAACACCCCACTAGTCCACTAGTCAACTAAACACCCCACTAGTCCACTAAACACCCCACTAGTCTACTAAACACCCCACTAGTCCACTAGTCAACTAAACACCCCACTAGTCTACTAAACACCCCACTAGTCCACTAGTCTACTAAACACCCCACTAGTCCACTAGTCTTCTAAACACCCCACTAGTCCACTAAACACTCCACTAGTCCACTAAACACCCCACTTGTCCACTAGTCAACTAAACACTCCACTAGTCCACTAAACACCCCACTAGTCCACTAGTCCTCTAAACACCCCACTAGTCCACTAAACACTCCACTAGTCCACTAAACACCCCACTAGTCCACTAGTCCTCTAAACACCCCACTAGTCCACTAAACACTCCACTAGTCCACTAAACACCCCACTAGTCCACTAAACGCTCCACTAGACCACTAAACACCCCACTAGTCCACTAAACACTCCACTAGTCCACTAAACACCCCACTAGTCTACTAAACACCCCACTAGTCCACTAAACACCCCACTAGTCTACTAGTCCTCTAAACACCCACTAGTCCACTAGTCCACTAAACACTCCACTAGTCTACTAAACACCCCACTAGTCCACTAGTCAACTAAACACCCCACTAGTCCACTAAACACACCACTAGTCCACTATACACCCCACTAGACCACTAGTCTACTAAACACACCACTAGTCTACTATACACCCCATTAGTCTACTAAACACCCCACTAGTCCACTAAACACCCCACTAGTCCACTAAACACCCTACTAGTCCACTAAACACACCACTAGTCCACTATACACCCCACTAGACCACTAGTCAACTAAACACCCTACTAGTCCACTAAACACACCACTAGTCTACTATACACTCCACTAGTCTACTAAACACCCCACTAGTCTACTAAACACCCCACTAGTCTACTAAACCCCCACTAGTCCACTAGTCCACTAAACACCCTACTAGTCCACTAAACACCCTACTAGTCCACTAAACACCCCACTAGTCCACTAGTCCACTAAACACCCTACTAGTCCACTAAACACCCCACTAGTCCACTAAACACCCTACTAGTCCACTAAACACCCCACTAGTCTACTAAACACCCCACTAGTCCACTAAACACCCCACTAGTCTACTAAACACACCACTAGTCCACTATACACCCCACTAGTCCACTAAACACACCACTAGTCTACTAAACACCCCACTAGTCCACTAAACACGCCTCTAGTCCACTAAACACCCCACTAGTCTACTAAACACCCCACTAGTCCACTAAACACTCCACTAGTACACTAAACACCCCACTAGTCTACTAAACACCCCACTAGTCCACTAAACACCCCACTAATCTACTAAACACCCCACTAGTCTACTAAACACCCCACTAGTCCACTAAACACCCCACTAGTCCACTAAACACTCCACTAGTCTACTAAACACTCCACTAGTCCACTAAACACCCCACTAGTCCACTAAACACCCCACTAGTCTACTAAACACCCCACTAGTCCACTAAACACGCCTCTAGTCCACTAAACACCCCACTAGTCCACTAAACGCTCCACTAGACCACTAAACACCCCACTAGTCCACTAAACACTCCACTAGTCCACTAAACACCCCACTAGTCTACTAAACACCCCACTAGTCCACTAAACACCCCACTAGTCTACTAGTCCTCTAAACACCCACTAGTCCACTAGTCCACTAAACACTCCACTAGTCTACTAAACACCCCACTAGTCCACTAGTCAACTAAACACCCCACTAGTCCACTAAACACACCACTAGTCCACTATACACCCCACTAGACCACTAGTCTACTAAACACACCACTAGTCTACTATACACCCCATTAGTCTACTAAACACCCCACTAGTCCACTAAACACCCCACTAGTCCACTAAACACCCTACTAGTCCACTAAACACACCACTAGTCCACTATACACCCCACTAGACCACTAGTCAACTAAACACCCTACTAGTCCACTAAACACACCACTAGTCTACTATACACTCCACTAGTCTACTAAACACCCCACTAGTCTACTAAACACCCCACTAGTCTACTAAACCCCCACTAGTCCACTAGTCCACTAAACACCCTACTAGTCCACTAAACACCCTACTAGTCCACTAAACACCCCACTAGTCCACTAGTCCACTAAACACCCTACTAGTCCACTAAACACCCCACTAGTCCACTAAACACCCTACTAGTCCACTAAACACCCCACTAGTCTACTAAACACCCCACTAGTCCACTAAACACCCCACTAGTCTACTAAACACACCACTAGTCCACTATACACCCCACTAGTCCACTAAACACACCACTAGTCTACTAAACACCCCACTAGTCCACTAAACACGCCTCTAGTCCACTAAACACCCCACTAGTCTACTAAACACCCCACTAGTCCACTAAACACTCCACTAGTACACTAAACACCCCACTAGTCTACTAAACACCCCACTAGTCCACTAAACACCCCACTAATCTACTAAACACCCCACTAGTCTACTAAACACCCCACTAGTCCACTAAACACCCCACTAGTCCACTAAACACTCCACTAGTCTACTAAACACTCCACTAGTCCACTAAACACCCCACTAGTCCACTAAACACCCCACTAGTCTACTAAACACCCCACTAGTCCACTAAACACGCCTCTAGTCCACTAAACACCCCACTAGTCCACTAAACACCCCACTAGTCTACTAAACACCCCACTAGTCCACTAGTCAACTAAACACCCCACTAGTCCACTAAACACCCCACTAG
Source organism: Argentina silus (assembly GCF_951799395.1). NCBI lineage: Eukaryota > Metazoa > Chordata > Actinopteri > Argentiniformes > Argentinidae > Argentina > Argentina silus. The sequence goes on along the minus strand of NC_139653.1, from coordinate 53,797,320 downwards.
TCTACTAAACACCCCACTAGTCCACTAGTCAACTAAACACCCCACTAGTCTACTAAACACCCCACTAGTCCACTAGTCTACTAAACACCCCACTAGTCCACTAGTCTTCTAAACACCCCACTAGTCCACTAAACACTCCACTAGTCCACTAAACACCCCACTTGTCCACTAGTCAACTAAACACTCCACTAGTCCACTAAACACCCCACTAGTCCACTAGTCCTCTAAACACCCCACTAGTCCACTAAACACTCCACTAGTCCACTAAACACCCCACTAGTCCACTAGTCCTCTAAACACCCCACTAGTCCACTAAACACTCCACTAGTCCACTAAACACCCCACTAGTCCACTAAACGCTCCACTAGACCACTAAACACCCCACTAGTCCACTAAACACTCCACTAGTCCACTAAACACCCCACTAGTCTACTAAACACCCCACTAGTCCACTAAACACCCCACTAGTCTACTAGTCCTCTAAACACCCACTAGTCCACTAGTCCACTAAACACTCCACTAGTCTACTAAACACCCCACTAGTCCACTAGTCAACTAAACACCCCACTAGTCCACTAAACACACCACTAGTCCACTATACACCCCACTAGACCACTAGTCTACTAAACACACCACTAGTCTACTATACACCCCATTAGTCTACTAAACACCCCACTAGTCCACTAAACACCCCACTAGTCCACTAAACACCCTACTAGTCCACTAAACACACCACTAGTCCACTATACACCCCACTAGACCACTAGTCAACTAAACACCCTACTAGTCCACTAAACACACCACTAGTCTACTATACACTCCACTAGTCTACTAAACACCCCACTAGTCTACTAAACACCCCACTAGTCTACTAAACCCCCACTAGTCCACTAGTCCACTAAACACCCTACTAGTCCACTAAACACCCCACTAGTCCACTAGTCCACTAAACACCCTACTAGTCCACTAAACACCCCACTAGTCCACTAAACACCCTACTAGTCCACTAAACACCCCACTAGTCTACTAAACACCCCACTAGTCCACTAAACACCCCACTAGTCTACTAAACACACCACTAGTCCACTATACACCCCACTAGTCCACTAAACACCCTACTAGTCCACTAAACACCCCACTAGTCTACTAAACACCCCACTAGTCCACTAAACACCCCACTAGTCCACTAAACACACCACTAGTCTACTAAACACCCCACTAGTTCACTAAACACCCTACTAGTCCACTAAACACCCCACTAGTCCACTAGTCCACTAAACACCCCACTAGTCTACTAAACACCCCACTAGTCCACTAGTCCACTAAACACCCCACTAGTCCACTAAACACCCTACTAGTCTACTAAACACACCACTAGTCCACTATACACCCCACTAGACCACTAGTCAACTAAACACACCACTAGTCCACTATACACCCCACTAGACCACTAGTCAACTAAACAGCCTACTAGTCCACTAAACACACCACTAGTCCACTAAACACCCCACTAGTCTACTAAACACTCCACTAGTCCACTAAACACTCCACTAGTCCACTATGCACCCCACTAGACCACTAGTCAACTAAACACCCCACTAGTCAACTAAACACCCTACTAGTCTACTAAACACCCCACTAGTCCACTAAACACTCCACTCGTCCACTATGCACCCCACTAGACCACTAGTCAACTAAACACCCTACTAGTCCACTAAACACCCCACTAGTCTACTATACACTCCACTCGTCTACTAAACACCCCACTAGTCTACTAAACACCCCACTAGTCCACTAGTCCACTAAACACCCTACTAGTCCACTAAACACCCTACTAGTCTACTAAACACCCCACTAGTCTACTAAACACCCCACTAGTCCACTAGTCCACTAAACACCCTACTAGTCCACTAAACACCCCACTAGTCCACTAAACACTCCACTAGTCTACTAAACACCCCACTAGTCCACTAGTCCACTAAACACCCCACTAGTCCACTAAACACCCCACTAGTCCACTAGTCCACTAAACACCCTACTAGTCCACTAAACACCCCACTAGTCCACTAGTCCACTAAACACCCCACTAGTCCACTCGTCCACTAAACACCCTACTAGTCCACTAAACACCCCACTAGTCCACTAGTCCACTAAACACCCTACTAGTCCACTAAACACACCACTAGTCCACTCGTCCACTAAACACCCTACTAGTCCACTAAACACACCACTAGTCCACTAGTCCACTAAACACCCTACTAGTCCACTAAACACCCCACTAGTCCACTAAACACCCTACTAGTCCACTAAACACCCCACTAGTCTACTAAACACACCACTAGTCCACTATACACCCCACTAGACCACTAGTCCACTAAACACCCTACTAGTCAACTAAACACCCTACTAGTCTACTAAACACCCCACTAGTCCACTAAACACCCCACTAGTCCACTATGCACCCCACTAGACCACTAGTCAACTAAACACCCTACTAGTCCACTAAACACACCACTAGTCAACTAAACACCCTATTAGTCTACTAAACACCCCACTAGTCCACTATGCACCCCACTAGACCACTAGTCAACTAAACACCCTACTAGTCCACTAAACACCCCACTAGTCTACTAAACACCCTACTAGTCTACTAAACACCCCACTAGTCTACTAAACACACCACTAGTCTACTATCTATCTATCTATCTATCTATCTATCTATCTATCTATCTATCTATCTATCTATCTATCTATCTATCTATCGTTCTTGTATTATGATGCTGTTCTTTGGGACATGACAGACATGACAGACAGGGTCATAATGACATGACAGACAGGGTCATAATATTTATGAACCCAGAGTAATAATGATATTCTCCTTAGAGCCCTACAGAGATATATCGGAGCAATGATATTATCGCCAATATTGTCCTTTTACACAAATATCTGTGCCGGCACACATTCCTCCGATGTGGCTGAATTTACGTTAGCAAAGTAACGCTAGCTCTTCGGACTGCCGTCAATCAGCGCATTCCCTTACGTTACTCTCATGAATAGAGCGGAATGTCTTAGGCTAGAATAAACTGGAATAAACCATTACTGGTTTTACAGTGGTTGGCAACTCTTATGTTTAGAATGTTTTTCACAGTTGCATTTTTGTATTTTTTGTAAATTAAATATACTGAGTATAACTAAAATAATTCAGTGGATGATCAGACTGTCACAACAAGTTAGATTGAACAGCAAACCACTGATATCAACATGCAAGGCGCTGGTCATGTGACATCCTCATTTGGCAAAGTACAAGTAACTGCACATCAAATAAATAAATGTTATAAATATTATATAATAAATCTCTGTTTATCAATGGAGATCATTTCAGGTCATTATTGAGATATGGACGTTTGCCTCATCAGAATTAGAAGCATCGTTTTGCCATTGTTTACATATGAAAACTGCTAAAAATACTGTAGTAACACTGTAGTAACGCTGTAGTAATACTGTAGCAACGCTGTAGTAATACTGTAGTAACATTGTAGTAATACTGTAGTAACACTGTAGTAACACTGTAGTAACACTGTAGTAACATTGTAGTAACACTGTAGTAATACTGTAGTAACACTGTAGTGACACTGTAGTAACACTGTAGTAATACTGTAGTAATACTGTAGTAACACTGTAGTAACATTGTAGTAATACTGTAGTAACATTGTAGTAATACTGTAGTAACACTGTAGTAATACTGTAGTAATAATGTAGTAACATTGTAGTAATACTGTAGTAACACTGTAGTCGTACCATAGTAACCTGGCCATTGATCCTGGTGTGTCTTACAGATCTGTAGTTCTATATGTTATAGTTCTGTAGTCCTCCACCTCTGGTGTCTTATAGTTCTGTAGTCCTCCACCTCTGGTGTCTTATAGTTCTGTAGTCCTCCACCTCTGGTGTCTTATAGTTCTGTAGTTCTATGTGTTATAGTTCTGTAGTTCTATGTGTTATAAATATGTAGTTCTCCACCTCTGGTGTCTTATAGTTCTGTAGTCCTCCACCTCTGGTGTCTTTTAGTTCTGTAGTTCTATGTGTTATAGTTCTGTAGTTCTATGTGTTATAAATATGTAGTTCTCCACCTCTGGTGTGTCTTATAGTTCTGTAGTCCTCCACCTCTGGTGTCTTATAGTTCTGTAGTTCTATGTGTTATAGTTCTGTAGTTCTATGTGTTATAGATATGTAGTTCTCCACCTCTGGTGTGTCTTATAGTTCTGTAGTCCTCCACCTCTGGTGTCTTATAGTTCTGTAGTCCTCCACCTCTGGTGTCTTTTAGTTCTGTAGTTCTATGTGTTATAGTTCTGTAGTTCTATGTGTTATAAATATGTAGTTCTCCACCTCTGGTGTGTCTTATAGTTCTGTAGTCCTCCACCTCTGGTGTCTTTTAGTTCTGTAGTTCTATGTGTTATAGTTCTGTAGTTCTATGTGTTATAAATATGTAGTTCTCCACCTCTGGTGTGTCTTATAGTTCTGTAGTCCTCCACCTCTGGTGTCTTATAGTTCTGTAGTTCTATGTGTTATAGTTCTGTAGTTCTATGTGTTATAGATATGTAGTTCTCCACCTCTGGTGTGTCTTATAGTTCTGTAGTCCTCCACCTCTGGTGTCTTATAGTTCTGTAGTCCTCCACCTCTGGTGTGTCTTATAGTTCTGTAGTCCTCCACCTCTGGTGTGTCTTATAGTTCTGTAGTCCTCCACCTCTGGTGTCTTATAGTTCTGTAGTCCTCCACCTCTGGTGTCTTATAGTTCTGTAGTCCTCCACCTCTGGTGTGTCTTATAGTTCTGTAGTCCTCCACCTCTGGTGTGTCTTAGCGAGATGTTTAATTTCCTTCAGATGTCATGCGTCTGCAGTATGAAAGCTGCCTTCTCATCAATAACCAGCCACGGTTCTTTCTCTGCCTTTGAAGGGTCAAATGGAAGAACAGTCTGACAGTTAGCAACCTCCTAGACCCTCGTCCCTAGTCCTGTTAGACTAGTAGTTAGTACCCTAGTCCTTAGTCCCTAGTCCTGTTAGACTAGTAGTTAGTACCCTAGTCCTTAGTCCCTAGTCCTGTTAGACTAGTAGTTAGTACCCTAGTCCTTAGTCCCTAGTCCTGTTAGACTAGTAGTTAGTACCCTAGTCCTTAGTCCTGTTAGACTAGTAGTTAGTACCCTAGTCCTTAGTCCCTAGTCCTGTTAGACTAGTAGTTAGTACCCTAGTCCTTAGTCCCTAGTCCTGTTAGACTAGTAGTTAGTACCCTAGTCCTTAGTCCCTAGTCCTGTTAGACTAGTAGTTAGTACCCTCGTCCCTAGTCCTGTTAGACTAGTAGTTAGTACCCTAGTCCCTAGTCCTGTTAGACTAGTAGTTAGTACCCTCGTCCCTAGTCCTGTTAGACTAGTAGTTAGTACCCTAGTCCTTAGTCCCTAGTCCTGTTAGACTAGTAGTTAGTACCCTAGTCCTTAGTCCCTAGTCCTGTTAGACTAGTAGTTAGTACCCTAGTCCTTAGCCCCTAGTCCTGTTAGACTAGTAGTTAGTACCCTAGTCCCTAGTCCTGTTAGACTAGTAGTTAGTACCCTAGTCCCTAGTCCTGTTAGACTAGTAGTTAGTACCCTAGTCCTTAGTCCCTAGTCCTGTTAGACTAGTAGTTAGTACCCTCGTCCCTAGTCCTGTTAGACTAGTAGTTAGTACCCTAGTCCTTAGTCCCTAGTCCTGTTAGACTAGTAGTTAGTACCCTAGTCCTTAGTCCCTAGTCCTGTTAGACTAGTAGTTAGTACCCTAGTCCTTAGCCCCTAGTCCTGTTAGACTAGTAGTTAGTACCCTAGTCCCTAGTCCTGTTAGACTAGTAGTTAGTACCCTAGTCCCTAGTCCTGTTAGAATAATAGTTAGTACCCTCGTCCTTAGCCCCTAGTCCTGTTAGACTAGTAGTTAGTACCCTAGTCCCTAGTCCTGTTAGACTAGTAGTTAGTACCCTAGTCCCTAGTCCTGTTAGACTAGTAGTTAGTACCCTAGTCCTTAGCCCCTAGTCCTGTTAGACTAGTAGTTAGTACCCTAGTCCCTAGTCCTGTTAGACTAGTAGTTAGTACCCTAGTCCTTAGTCCCTAGTCCTGTTAGACTAGTAGTTAGTACCCTCGTCCCTAGTCCTGTTAGACTAGTAGTTAGTACCCTAGTCCTTAGTCCCTAGTCCTGTTAGACTAGTAGTTAGTACCCTAGTCCTTAGCCCCTAGTCCTGTTAGACTAGTAGTTAGTACCCTAGTCCTTAGTCCCTAGTCCTGTTAGACTAGTAGTTAGTACCCTAGTCCTTAGTCCCTAGTCCTGTTAGACTAGTAGTTAGTACCCTAGTCCTTAGTCCCTAGTCCTGTTAGACTAGTAGTTAGTACCCTAGTCCTTAGCCCCTAGTCCTGTTAGACTAGTAGTTAGTACCCTAGTCCTTAGTCCCTAGTCCTGTTAGACTAGTAGTTAGTACCCTAGTCCTTAGTCCCTAGTCCTGTTAGACTAGTAGTTAGTACCCTAGTCCTTAGCCCCTAGTCCTGTTAGACTAGTAGTTAGTACCCTAGTCCCTAGTCCTGTTAGACTAGTAGTTAGTACCCTAGTCCTTAGTCCCTAGTCCTGTTAGACTAGTAGTTAGTACCCTCGTCCCTAGTCCTGTTAGACTAGTAGTTAGTACCCTAGTCCTTAGCCCCTAGTCCTGTTAGACTAGTAGTTAGTACCCTAGTCCCTAGTCCTGTTAGACTAGTAGTTAGTACCCTAGTCCTTAGTCCCTAGTCCTGTTAGACTAGTAGTTAGTACCCTAGTCCCTAGTCCTGTTAGACTAGTAGTTAGTACCTTAGTCCCTAGTCCTGTTAGACTAGTAGTTAGTACCCTAGTCCTTAGTCCCTAGTCCTGTTAGACTAGTAGTTAGTACCCTAGTCCTTAGTCCCCAGTCCTGTTAGACTAGTAGTTAGTACCCTAGTCCTTAGTCCCTAGTCCTGTTAGACTAGTAGTTAGTACCCTAGTCCTTAGTCCCTAGTCCTGTTAGACTAGTAGTTAGTACCCTCGTCCCTAGTCCTGTTAGACTAGTAGTTAGTACCCTAGTCCTTAGTCCCTAGTCCTGTTAGACTAGTAGTTAGTACCCTAGTCCTTAGTCCCTAGTCCTGTTAGACTAGTAGTTAGTACCCTAGTCCTTAGTCCCTAGTCCTGTTAGACTAGTAGTTAGTACCCTAGTCCTTAGTCTTGTTAGACTAGTAGTTAGTACCCTAGTCCCTAGTCCTGTTAGACTAGTAGTTAGTACCCTAGTCCCTAGTCCTGTTAGACTAGTAGTTAGTACCCTAGTCCTTAGTCCTGTTAGACTAGTAGTTAGTACCCTAGTCCTTAGTCCCTAGTCCTGTTAGACTAGTAGTTAGTACCCTAGTCCTTAGTCCTGTTAGACTAGTAGTTAGTACCCTAGTCCCTAGTCCTGTTAGACTAGTAGTTAGTACCCTAGTCCTTAGTCCCTAGTCCTGTTAGACTAGTAGTTAGTACCCTAGTCCTTAGTCCCTAGTCCTGTTAGACTAGTAGTTAGTACCCTAGTCCTTAGTCCCTAGTCCTGTTAGACTAGTAGTTAGTACCCTAGTCCCTAGTCCTGTTAGACTAGTAGTTAGTACCCTAGTCCTTAGTCCTGTTAGACTAGTAGTTAGTACCCTAGTCCTTAGTCCCTAGTCCTGTTAGACTAGTAGTTAGTACCCTAGTCCTTAGTCCTGTTAGACTAGTAGTTAGTACCCTAGTCCCTAGTCCTGTTAGACTAGTAGTTAGTACCCTAGTCCTTAGTCCCTAGTCCTGTTAGACTAGTAGTTAGTACCCTAGTCCTTAGTCCCTAGTCCTGTTAGACTAGTAGTTAGTACCCTAGTCCTTAGTCCCTAGTCCTGTTAGACTAGTAGTTAGTACCCTCGTCCCTAGTCCTGTTAGACTAGTAGTTAGTACCCTAGTCCCTAGTCCTGTTAGACTAGTAGTTAGAACCCTAGTCCTTAGTCCCTAGTCCTGTTAGACTAGTAGTTAGTACCCTAGTCCTTAGTCCCTAGTCCTGTTAGACTAGTAGTTAGTACCCTAGTCCTTAGTCCCTAGTCCTGTTAGACTAGTAGTTAGTACCCTAGTCCTTAGTCCCTAGTCCTGTTAGACTAGTAGTTAGTACCCTCGTCCCTAGTCCTGTTAGACTAGTAGTTAGTACCCTAGTCCTTAGCCCCTAGTCCTGTTAGACTAGTAGTTAGTACCCTAGTCCTTAGTCCCTAGTCCTGTTAGACTAGTAGTTAGTACCCTAGTCCTTAGTCCCTAGTCCTGTTAGACTAGTAGTTAGTACCCTAGTCCTTAGTCCCTAGTCCTGTTAGACTAGTAGTTAGTACCCTAGTCCCTAGTCCTGTTAGACTAGTAGTTAGTACCCTAGTCCTTAGTCCCTAGTCCTGTTAGACTAGTAGTTAGTACCCTAGTCCCTAGTCCTGTTAGACTAGTAGTTAGTACCCTCGTCCCTAGTCCTGTTAGACTAGTAGTTAGTACCCTAGTCCTTAGCCCCTAGTCCTGTTAGACTAGTAGTTAGTACCCTAGTCCTTAGTCCCTAGTCCTGTTAGACTAGTAGTTAGTACCCTAGTCCTTAGTCCCTAGTCCTGTTAGACTAGTAGTTAGTACCCTCGTCCCTAGTCCTGTTAGACTAGTAGTTAGTACCCTAGTCCCTAGTCCTGTTAGACTAGTAGTTAGTACCCTAGTCCTTAGTCCCTAGTCCTGTTAGACTAGTAGTTAGTACCCTAGTCCTTAGCCCCTAGTCCTGTTAGACTAGTAGTTAGTACCCTAGTCCCTAGTCCTGTTAGACTAGTAGTTAGTACCCTAGTCCCTAGTCCTGTTAGACTAGTAGTTAGTACCCTAGTCCTTAGTCCCTAGTCCTGTTAGACTAGTAGTTAGTACCCTAGTCCTTAGTCCCTAGTCCTGTTAGACTAGTAGTTAGTACCCTAGTCCATAGTCCTGTTAGACTAGTAGTTAGTACCCTAGTCCCTAGTCCTGTTAGACTAGTAGTTAGTACCCTAGTCCCTAGTCCTGTTAGACTAGTAGTTAGTACCCTAGTCCTTAGTCCCTAGTCCTGTTAGACTAGTAGTTAGTACCCTAGTCCTTAGTCCCTAGTCCTGTTAGACTAGTAGTTAGTACCCTCGTCCCTAGTCCTGTTAGACTAGTAGTTAGTACCCTAGTCCTTAGTCCCTAGTCCTGTTAGACTAGTCGTTAGTACCCTCGTCCCTAGTCCTGTTAGACTAGTAGTTAGTACCCTAGTCCTTAGTCCCTAGTCCTGTTAGACTAGTAGTTAGTACCCTCGTCCCTAGTCCTGTTAGACTAGTAGTTAGTACCCTAGTCCTTAGCCCCTAGTCCTGTTAGACTAGTAGTTAGTACCCTAGTCCTTAGTCCCTAGTCCTGTTAGACTAGTAGTTAGTACCCTAGTCCTTAGTCCCTAGTCCTGTTAGACTAGTAGTTAGTACCCTAGTCCTTAGTCCTGTTAGACTAGTAGTTAGTACCCTAGTCCTTAGTCCCTAGTCCTGTTAGACTAGTAGTTAGTACCCTAGTCCTTAGTCCCTAGTCCTGTTAGACTAGTAGTTAGTACCCTAGTCCTTAGTCCTGTTAGACTAGTAGTTAGTACCCTAGTCCTTAGTCCCTAGTCCTGTTAGACTAGTAGTTAGTACCCTAGTCCTTAGTCCCTAGTCCTGTTAGACTAGTAGTTAGTACCCTCGTCCCTAGTCCTGTTAGACTAGTAGTTAGTACCCTAGTCCCTAGTCCTGTTAGACTAGTAGTTAGTACCCTAGTCCTTAGCCCCTAGTCCTGTTAGACTAGTAGTTAGTACCCTAGTCCTTAGTCCCTAGTCCTGTTAGACTAGTAGTTAGTACCCTAGTCCTTAGTCCCTAGTCCTGTTAGACTAGTAGTTAGTACCCTAGTCCCTAGTCCTGTTAGACTAGTAGTTAGTACCCTAGTCCTTAGTCCCTAGTCCTGTTAGACTAGTAGTTAGTACCCTAGTCCCTAGTCCTGTTAGACTAGTAGTTAGTACCCTAGTCCCTAGTCCTGTTAGACTAGTAGTTAGTACCCTAGTCCTTAGTCCCTAGTCCTGTTAGACTAGTAGTTAGTACCCTCGTCCCTAGTCCTGTTAGACTAGTAGTTAGTACCCTAGTCCTTAGCCCCTAGTCCTGTTAGACTAGTAGTTAGTACCCTAGTCCTTAGTCCCTAGTCCTGTTAGACTAGTAGTTAGTACCCTAGTCCTTAGTCCCTAGTCCTGTTAGACTAGTAGTTAGTACCCTAGTCCTTAGTCCTGTTAGACTAGTAGTTAGTACCCTAGTCCTTAGTCCCTAGTCCTGTTAGACTAGTAGTTAGTACCCTAGTCCTTAGTCCCTAGTCCTGTTAGACTAGTAGTTAGTACCCTAGTCCTTAGTCCCTAGTCCTGTTAGACTAGTAGTTAGTACCCTAGTCCTTAGTCCTGTTAGACTAGTAGTTAGTACCCTAGTCCTTAGTCCCTAGTCCTGTTAGACTAGTAGTTAGTACCCTAGTCCTTAGTCCCTAGTCCTGTTAGACTAGTAGTTAGTACCCTCGTCCCTAGTCCTGTTAGACTAGTAGTTAGTACCCTAGTCCCTAGTCCTGTTAGACTAGTAGTTAGTACCCTAGTCCTTAGCCCCTAGTCCTGTTAGACTAGTAGTTAGTACCCTAGTCCTTAGTCCCTAGTCCTGTTAGACTAGTAGTTAGTACCCTAGTCCTTAGTCCCTAGTCCTGTTAGACTAGTAGTTAGTACCCTAGTCCCTAGTCCTGTTAGACTAGTAGTTAGTACCCTAGTCCTTAGTCCCTAGTCCTGTTAGACTAGTAGTTAGTACCCTCGTCCCTAGTCCTGTTAGACTAGTAGTTAGTACCCTAGTCCTTAGCCCCTAGTCCTGTTAGACTAGTAGTTAGTACCCTAGTCCTTAGTCCCTAGTCCTGTTAGACTAGTAGTTAGTACCCTAGTCCTTAGTCCCTAGTCCTGTTAGACTAGTAGTTAGTACCCTAGTCCTTAGTCCCTAGTCCTGTTAGACTAGTAGTTAGTACCCTAGTCCTTAGCCCCTAGTCCTGTTAGACTAGTAGTTAGTACCCTAGTCCTTAGTCCCTAGTCCTGTTAGACTAGTAGTTAGTACCCTAGTCCCTAGTCCTGTTAGACTAGTAGTTAGTACCCTAGTCCCTAGTCCTGTTAGACTAGTAGTTAGTACCCTAGTCCCTAGTCCTGTTAGACTAGTAGTTAGTACCCTAGTCCCTAGTCCTGTTAGACTAGTAGTTAGTACCCTAGTCCTTAGCCCCTAGTCCTGTTAGACTAGTAGTTAGTACCCTAGTCCTTAGTCCCTAGTCCTGTTAGACTAGTAGTTAGTACCCTAGTCCTTAGTCCCTAGTCCTGTTAGACTAGTAGTTAGTACCCTAGTCCTTAGCCCCTAGTCCTGTTAGACTAGTAGTTAGTACCCTAGTCCTTAGTCCCTAGTCCTGTTAGACTAGTAGTTAGTACCCTAGTCCTTAGCCCCTAGTCCTGTTAGACTAGTAGTTAGTACCCTAGTCCTTAGTCCCTAGTCCTGTTAGACTAGTAGTTAGTACCCTAGTCCCTAGTCCTGTTAGACTAGTAGTTAGTACCCTAGTCCCTAGTCCTGTTAGACTAGTAGTTAGTACCCTAGTCCCTAGTCCTGTTAGACTAGTAGTTAGTACCCTAGTCCTTAGCCCCTAGTCCTGTTAGACTAGTAGTTAGTACCCTAGTCCTTAGTCCCTAGTCCTGTTAGACTAGTAGTTAGTACCCTAGTCCTTAGTCCCTAGTCCTGTTAGACTAGTAGTTAGTACCCTAGTCCCTAGTCCTGTTAGACTAGTAGTTAGTACCCTAGTCCTTAGCCCCTAGTCCTGTTAGACTAGTAGTTAGTACCCTAGTCCCTAGTCCTGTTAGACTAGTAGTTAGTACCCTAGTCCTTAGCCCCTAGTCCTGTTAGACTAGTAGTTAGTACCCTAGTCCTTAGTCCTGTTAGACTAGTAGTTAGTACCCTAGTCCTTAGCCCCTAGTCCTGTTAGACTAGTAGTTTGTAACCTACCCTAGTCCCTAGTCCTTTTACTATTAATGTGTGTAGTGTGTGTGTGTAGTTGGTGTAGTGTGTATTAGTGTGTAGTTGTTGTAGTGTGTATTAGTGTGTAGTTGTTGTTGTAGTGTGTAGTGTTGTAGTGTGTATTAGTGTGTAGTTGTTGTAGAGTGTATTAGTGTTTAGTGTTGTAGTGTGTATTCGTGTGTAGTTCTTGTAGAGTGTATTAGTGTGTAGTGTTGTAGTGTGTATTAGTGTGTAGTTAGTATAGTGTGTATTAGTGTGTAGTGTTGTAGTGTGTATTAGTGTGTAGTTAGTATAGTGTGTATTAGTGTGTAGTGTTGTAGTGTGTATTAGTGTGTAATCGGTAGGTCGCTGGTTTGATCCCTAGCCCAGGAGGGAGCTGGATGTGAGCTGGTGACTGGAGGGTTGCTGGCATTATATCTGTGTGTGTGTGTGTGTGTGTGTGTGTGTGTGTGTGTGTGTGTGTCTGTCTGTGTGTGTGTGTGTGTATGTACCAGACACACACACACATACACACTCTGCTTCCTGTGTTCTGCGTGTTCTTACAGAGAAAGCTCAAATGGGAGAACATGTTCCCTGAGGGGAAGTCACAGACTGTGAGTGATGTGGAGAGAGAGAGAGAGAGAGAGAGAGAGACAGAGAGAGAGAGAAAGAGAGAGAGAGAGAGAGAGAGAGAGAGAGAGAGAGAGAGAGAGAGAGAGAGAGAGAGAGACTGTGTAACATAATGCAAAGTAAATTGAGTTGCTATCTGGCCCTAAACAGAGATTACACAGTGGCAAATGACCTGTCCACTGTCACTGATCCAAAACTAAGAAAGTCATTGACTATGTACAGACTCAGACAGCAGCCTGGCCATCGAGAAAGGCCGTCATAGACAACACTGGCTTCCCAGAGAAGACAGCCTATGTTCACTCTGCCCACAAAATGAGGTAGAA
>NC_139653.1:53771800-53776800 GCF_951799395.1 Argentina silus | reverse complement strand
ATCAGATAGAGGAACTGCCCCAAGGTAGTGGTCAATAAAGATTGCTAGATAAGATAGATAAATAGATAGATAAATAGAGAGAGAGAGAGAGAGAGAGAGAGAGAGAGAGAGAGAGACAGATATGTATATATATATATATATATATATATATATATATATATATATGTACAGTTGTGGTCAGAAGTTTACATACACTTGTAAAGAACATGTATGTCATGGCACTCTTGAGTTTCCAATCATTTCTACAACTCTTATTTTTCTGTTATGGATTGATTGGAGCACATACTTCTTTGTCACAAAAAACATTCATGAAGTTTGGTTCTTTTATGAATTTATTATGGGTCTTCTGAAAATGTGGTAAAATCTGCTGGGTCAAAAATATACATACAGCACCTTGAAGTATCAATTTTGGTGATGTAGAAAGTTGTGTCAATCAAATTTGCATTGTTGCATGGCCTCTTAACTTCTTATAAGTGATTATGATTGACTACAGCTGGTGACTTATTTCAGCCCATTTAAATAGGGCTCGTTTCAATCGGGCTAACCTTAAAAAAGTTATGCCTAACTTCCATCAACACATCAAGTGTGCCACCAGGGGAGATAGAACTTTGGACCATTGTTATACTCAGTTTAAGAATGGGTACAAAGCTGTTTCCCACCCTCCCTTTGGGAAATCAGATCACTGCACCATTCTGTTGATGCCTGTTTACAAACAGAGGATCCAACAGGTAGCGGTCGTGAAGAGGGAGGGAAAGCGGTGGTCCGACCAATCAGAGGCCGCGTTACAAGACGTGCTGAGTGGCGTCGACTGGGATATGTTTCAATCAAGTTCCAGCGATGTCAGCGAGTTTACAGAGACTGTCTTGGACTTTATCTCTACACTAGCCGATAACATCGTACCAACTACAACGGTAAAGATCTACCCCAACCAGAAACCCTGGGTCGACAGTTCCATCCGTGCCGCTCTGAGGGCTCGCACCGCCGCTTACAACTCCGGGCTGGCATCCGGCAGCATGGAGGAGTATAAAGCGGAGTCCTACAAACTGCGGAGGGCGGTGAAAGCCGCCAAGAGGAGATACGCAGACAGAATGCAGGCGCAGATGGAGAACAACGACACCAGGGGCCTATGGTGAGGACTACGATCTATTACGGATTACCGGCACACACGCCCCTCAACCGGAAGTGCAGATGCCTCCCTAGCTGAAGACCTGAACTCTTTTTATGCACGGTTTGAGGCTGGCAACACCACCGCTAGCGCGCCGGCTAACAACAACAACGTCAGAGTGCTGGCTAGCGCGGCTGATGGGAGGTCACACACTGGGGCAGAGCAAGCACTCTCCGTGACGGAACACGACGTGAGTAGGGCTCTGCTGAAGGTGAATACAAGGAAAGCTGCTGGCCCAGATGGCATACCTGGGAGAGTACTTAAGACCTGTGCTAACCAGCTAGCTCCTGTGTTCACCACTATATTCAACCTCTCACTGGCTAATTCAGTAGTTCCCACCTGTTTTAAAAGATCCTCTATCGTCCCTGTGCCCAAGATCACCTCCCCAGCCTGCTTGAATGACTACAGACCTGTGGCTCTAACCTCAGTGGTCATGAAGTGCTTTGAGAGGCTGATTAAGGATTACATCTGCTCCTCCCTCCCTCCGACCCTGGACCCACTGCAGTTCGCATATAGACCGAACAGATCTACAGACGATGCAGTTTCCCAGGTCCTCCACACCACTCTCTCTCACCTTGACAGACAGAAGGGGGGCTATGTGAGAATGCTGTTTAAAGACTATAGCTCAGCGTTCAATACCATAGTCCCCACCAGACTGGCTGATAAGATGATTGGTCTAGGACTGAACATTCCCCTGTGTGCCTGGATCCTGGACTTTCTGATGGCCAGGCCACAGGTGGTCAGGGTGGGTAGACACACCTCCAGCTCACTCACACTGAGCACAGGGTCCCCCCAGGGCTGTGTCCTTAGTCCCCTCCTCTACTCCCTGTACACCCACGACTGTGTGGCTAAGTCCAGCGAAAACTCCATCATTAAGTTTGCGGACGACACGGTCGTGGTGGGGCTGATCTCAGACAACAATGAGAAAGGCTACCTGGACGAGGTGGCGGACCTGTCACTCTGGTGTCAGGAGAACAGCCTCATCCTGAATGTCTCCAAGACAAAAGAGCTGATTGTGGACTTCGGGAGAGCACAACAACTAAGGGCCTACACACCACTGAACATCAGTGGGACTGCTGTGGACAGGGTGAGCAGTTTTAAATACCTGGGAGTCCACATCTCAGAAGACCTGACCTGGACTACCCACATCAGTTCTCTGGTGGGAAAGGCAAGGCAGCGCCTGTTCCATCTCAGGCAGCTGAGGAAATTCAGAGTCTCCCGGAGGATCCTTCAGTCCTTCTACTCTGGAGCTGTGGAGAGCATCCTGGCTGGCAACATCACCGTCTGGTACGGTAACAGCATGGCCCAGGACAGGCGAGTTCTGCAAAGGGTGGTATGCCTGGCAGAAAAAACCATGGGAGCTCCAACCCCCCCTCTCCATGTCCTGTACACCAGGAGGTGTAGGACCAGAGCCTACAGGATTATGAAGGACCCTCACCACCCGAAACATGGACTGCGGTCAGGAAAACGCCTCCGCTGTCATGCAGCAAGAACAGAGAGGCTAAGGCTGAGTTTCTTCCCCCACGCCATCAGAATCATCAACGATGACCCCACCAGTGCCCCCCTCAAGTCACTCACACACGCACTGTCATCATAACACATATGCACACACATAATCATCCATCTGCTATTTATATTGCTTACTGCTTATACTGTTCATATTGTTTATACTGTTTATACTGTCCATACTGTATATTTTTTTAGTACTTCTATTTTTATTTTATTCTATTTTTAAACTTATTGTATTGTTGCACTACTCTGTGGCACTGTCACTTTTGCATTTCACTGTATACTTGTATGCACATGACAAATAAAGAATCTTGAATCTTGAATCTTGTTTGATACACTCATTACACTCAGCCAAAAAACGCTACAATGGGAAAGTCTAAGGATCTCAACACGGTCTGAAAAAGTGCATCATTGACTTGAACAAGTCAGGAAAGTCACTTGGAGCCATTTCAAAGCAGCTACAGATCCCAAGATCAACTGTGCAAACAATTGTTTGTAAGTATAAAATGCATGGCACAGTTGTGTCACTGCCACGATCAGGAAGAAAAAGCAAGCTATCACCTGCTGCTGAGAGAAAATTGGTCAGGATGGTCAAGAGTCAACCAAGAACCACCAACAAGCAAGTCTGCCATGAATTAGAAGCTGTTGGAACACAGGTGTCAGTGTCCACAGTCAAGCGTGTTTTACATCGCCATGGGCTGAGAGGCTGCCGTGCAAGATAGGAAGCCGCTGCTCCAGAAGCGGCACCTTAAGGCTCGACTGAAGTTTGTTGCTGATCACATGGACAAAGGCCTTCTGGACGAAAGTTCTGTGGTCAGATGAAACAAAAATTGAGCTATTTGGCCACAATGACCAGAAATATGTTTGGAGGAGAGAAGGTGAGGCCTTTCACCCCAAGAACACCATACCTACCGTCAAGCATGGTGGTGGTAGTATTATGCTCTGGGCCTGTTTTGCTGCCAGTGGAACTGGTGCTTTACAGAAAGTAAATGGAATAATGAAGATGGAGGATTACCTCCAAATTCTTCAGGAAAACCTAATATTATCAGCCAGAAGGTTGGGTCTTGGACACATCAAACGTGGTAAAGGAATGGCTAAATCAGGCTTGAATTAAGGTCTTAGAATGGCCTTCACAAAGTCCTAACCCATCGAGAACATGGGGAGTGTGATGAAGAAACAAGTCCGTGTCAGAAAGCCAACGAATTTAGTTGAACTGCACCGATTCTGTCAAGAGGAGTGGTCAAAGATTCAACCAGAAGCTTCCCAGAACCTTGTGGATGGCTACCAAAAGCGTCTAATTGAGGTGAAAATGGCCAAGGGACATTTAACCAAATATTAGCATTGCTGTATGTATATTTTTGACCCAGCAGATTTTGTCACATTTTCAGAAGGCCCATAATAAATTCATAAAAGAACCAAACTTCATGAATGTTTTTTGTGACAAAGAAGTATGTGCTCCAATCAATCCATCACATTAAAATAAGAGTTGTAGAAATGATTGGAAACTCAAGAGTGCCATGACATACATGTTCTTTACAAGTGTATGTAAACTTCTGACCACAACTGTATATATATATATATATATATATTGTGGGAGCCTGGTCGATAGGCGCAACAGTGGGTCAACCAATGAGAATAGAAACAGGCGGAAACAGGGGTTGCGGTGAAATCAACGTAGGGTTTTATTTCTAAGGTGCGGGGAAAAGGAAGAGGCGAAAGGCAACTCAAATCTTCACCGGGTTGGCGGTTGGCGTTACAGCGCTCCGCCTGGTTCTTCCTGTTGTAAGAGAGAGAGAGACAGGCCAAAGTTAGTCGGATATCGGGTCCCTTTCACTGACCTCTTCGCCCCAGCTCGGCTTCGTCTTCCTCCGGTCGGTTGGGGGGTTCCTCTCCGTCTTCCAGGCTTTCTCTCACGTTTGGCTTATGAGACTGGCTTAGCGGGTGTCTGGTCTCGACTCGTTCCTCCAGCCAGTCTCATTCAGCTTGTCCTGGGGAGTTTAAAAGGTCTCAAAATTGCCGCGCTAACTCAGTGCACCTGTGAGTGGTAAGCTGAGTCATCTGATTGGGGCGGAGTCTCCAGGACATAGAATTGGGATAGTACCTCCCATCCAGCACTACACCCCATGGCTGCCTTTGCCTGCCCTTGTGGCCACCAGGTGTCTCTGTGGGGCACTGCTCACCGGCTGGGCCATCACAATATATATATATATAGAGAGAGAGAGACAGCGAGAGAGAGAGAGAGAGAGAGAGAGAGAGAGAGAGAGAGAGAGAGAGAGAGAGAGAGAGAGAGAGAGAGAGAGAGAGAGAGAGAGAGAGAGAGAGAGAG
>NC_139653.1:53759300-53761800 GCF_951799395.1 Argentina silus | reverse complement strand
TCTGTCTTTCTAGCTGTCTGTCTCTCTAGTTGTCTGTCTCTGACTGTCTGTCTCTTTACCTGTTTGTCTCTCTACCTGTCTGTCTCTCTACCTGTCTGTTTGTCTGTCTCTGACTGTTTGTCTCTCTACCTGTCTGTCTCTCTTCCTATCTGTCTCTCTTCCTGTCTGTCTTTCTACTTGTCTGTTTCTCTAACCGTCTGTCTCTCTAGTCTCTCGGGAAGCTACGACAGCTGCGTTACCTGGACCTGGCGAAGAACCACATCAAGACCCTGGACACGGACATCTCCGGCTGCGAGTCCCTGGAGGACCTCCTTCTCTCCTCCAACATGCTCCAGCACCTCCCCGACTCTATAGGTGAGACACACACACATACTAACTGTCTGTCTCTGTCTGTTTGTCTCTCTAACTGTCTGTGTCTGCCTGAGCCACACACATGCGCGCACACACACACACACACACACACACACACACACACACACACACACACACACACACACACACACACACAGTTCCCATGTTATTTTGACCAGTATGACTTGTTCCCATGGCAGGAATGTTGAAAAAGCTGACAACTCTAAAAGTCGACGACAACCAGCTGACCTCACTGCCTAACACCATTGGAAGGTGAGGAACCCTGACCCTTGTCCTAACCCTTGTCCTTACCCTGACCCTAACCCTGACCCTAAGTCCTAGTCCTAACCCTGACCCTAGTCCTAACCCTGACCCTAAGTCCTAGTCCTAACCCTGACCCTAGTCCTAACCCTGACCCTGACCCTGACCCTGACCCTTACCCTGACCCTAGTCCTGACCCCTACCATAGTCCTAACCCTGACCCTGACCCTTTACTGACCCTAGTCCTAACCCTGAC
Source organism: Argentina silus (assembly GCF_951799395.1). NCBI lineage: Eukaryota > Metazoa > Chordata > Actinopteri > Argentiniformes > Argentinidae > Argentina > Argentina silus. Next base: position 53,760,932 of record NC_139653.1, on the reverse strand, counting down.
CCTGACCCCAACAGTAGTCCTAACTCTGACCCTAACCCTAACCCTGACCCTGACCCTAGTCCTAACCTTGACCCCGACCCTAACCCTGGCCCTAACCCTGACCCTAGTCCTAACCTTGACCCCGACCCTAACCCTGGCCCTAACCCTGACCCTTCTCCTAACCCTGACCCTAACCCTAACCCTAACCAAGACTATGACCCCTACCCTAGTCCTGACCCTGACCCCAACACTAGTCCTAACCCTGACTCCCTGACCCTAACCCTAACCCTGACCCCAACACTAGTCCTAACCCAGACCCTGACACAAGTCCTAACCCTGACCCTGACCCTTACCCTGACCCTGACCCTGACCCCAACACTAGTCCTAACCCAGACCCTGACACAAGTCCTAACCCTGACCCTGACCCTTACCCTGACCCTGACCCTGACCCTGACCCCAACACTAGTCCTAACCCAGACCCTGACACAAGTCCTAACCCTGACCCTGACCCTTACCCTGACCCTGACCCCAACACTAGTCCTAACCCAGACCCTGACACAAGTCCTAACCCTGACCCTGACCCTTACCCTGACCCTGACCCTGACCCTGACCCCAACACTAGTCCTAACCCAGACCCTGACACAAGTCCTAACCCTGACCCTAGTCCTAGTCCTAGTCCTAGTCCTAACCCTGACCCTGACCCTGACCCTGACCCTGACCTTGACCATGACCATGACTCACTGGGTTGGACATCAGAGGTTTAACACACTAACTGAGCTCCATGACAGGTTTGTTGTGTGCTTGTATGTGACACAGGCCCCACCCTTAACCAGTCAGGTCACTCTGTTTCCTGTCCACCTGTTTTCCTTGGTTTGTGATTGGTCGGTTCTGTGTTGTGTTTGCTACACATGCATCTAAAATGGGCCATTTAGTGGACGCGCCAAGCAAGGGTGAGTATATAGGGTCTGTATACTAGCCGAAACCCTAGACCCTAAACCCTTAACCCTTAAACCTTAACCCTAGACCCTAGACCCTAAGCCCTTAACCCTAGACCCTAAACCCTTAACCCTTAACCCTAGACCCTGCTCCTCCACAGCCTGTTTACCCAGACAAGTGTTTACCTCTCTGTAGGTTTCACACACACACACGCGCACACACACACACACACACACACACACACACACACACACACACACACACACACACACACACACACACACACACACACACACTCCATTACACACACTAACACACACTAATGACCAGTGTGCAAGACGTGCTAGTGACCTTTGACCCCTCATACACCCTACATACTAGTGACCCCGGACCCCTCATAAACCCTACATACTAGTGACCTTTGACCCCTGATACACCTTACATACTAGTGACCTTTGACCCCTGATACACTCTACATACTAGTGACCCCTGATACACCCTACATACTAGTGACCTTTGACCCCTGATACACCCTACATACTAGTGACCCCTGACCCCTGATACACCCTACATACTAGTGACCTCTGATACACCCTACATACTAGTGACCCCTGACCCCTGATATACCCTACATACTAGTGACCCCTGATACTTCCTACATACTAGTGACCCCTGATACACCCTACATACTAGTGACCCCTGATACACCCTACATAC
>NC_139653.1:53757394-53759100 GCF_951799395.1 Argentina silus | reverse complement strand
TAGTTCTCTTGCTTCAATTATTCTTCTAACAGAATTCTGGTTGATTCCAGAGAATATATTCAGTATATTCGTGAAAATAATTTTTTTTTAATCAAATTTCTTGTCATTGGAGTGCATTAGCCAAAGCTGATCTCACCTTCTGATATTGCCTTAGAACCCGACCATTTTGTAAAAACTCCACACACATGCTCACACACACATGCTCACACACGCACACACACAACCACGCACACACACACACGCACACACACACATCCAGTTGTAGGCAATGCTGTATAAGAGAGACATAAACCTATCCATCCACCCGTCCGTCCGTCCGTCCATCCATCTATCTATCTATCTATCTATCTATCTATCTATCTATCTATAGATCTATCTATCTATCTATCTGTCTGTCTGTCTGTCTGTCTGTCTGTCTGTCTGTCTGTCTGTCTGTCTGTCTGTCTATCTATCTATCTATCTATCTATCTATCTATCTATCTATCTATCTATCTATCTATCTATCTATCTATCTATCTATCTATCTATCTATCTATCCATCCATCTATCCATCCATCTCTCCATCGACAAATTGTATCAAGATCGATGGCAGTGACCAGCTGTCTCCCCCCCCCCCAGGCTGGCCCAGTCCTTCCCCCCCAAGCCCATCGAGACCAAACCCCTGCTCTCCCAGCGGGAAACCCCTCCACCGCCAAATGCCCTTCAGCAGCAGCGTGGGGGGGAGCGACGCCCCCTCAGCGACCACTTCGACAGCTGGAACGACTCCAGCTCCTCCCACTACGACAACACCGGTTTTGTGTCAGAGGAGCCCCCCCTGCTGGACCCCACCGGGAGCGGTGGTGGGAAGAACCCCATGTTGGGTTCCAAGCCCCGCAGTTCTTCCACCGCCCCCCAGGGTGGACGGAGGCCTCTGCTCAGACAGGAGCGCATTGTAGGGGTGCCTTTGGAGCTGGAGCAGCCCCCCCATCAACACCAGCCCCCCCATCAACACCAGCACCAACACCAACACCCCTACAACGTACGCGCCGTGCCCGAGGACCAAGTGCCCCCTCCCCCACCGGGCCCCCCCAACCCCTGGCAGGGTTGGACGCGGACCCCCAGCCCGTTCGAGGACAGGACGGCGTTCCCCTCGAAGTTGGAGCTGACGCCTGGGAACAGCCCCCACCCGGACCGCAAGGACTTTACCCCAGAGATGATGGGGGGGGGTGGTATGGGGCTGGGGGGTCCAAGGCTGGAGGGGGGAGGGGTGCAGTGGGGCTTTCTGGACTCGGCGGGGCAAGGGCGGGGCCAGGGACAGGGGCGTGGTGGCCAACAGCCCAACATGTACCCCCCCTCGCACCCCCAGAACAGGAAGGAGCCCAACAAGGTCACCATGGTGATGAGCAAGAGCTCGGAGCGGCTGTCTCCGATGATGAAGGAGGTGAAGGCGAAGTTTAAGAAGTCGCAGAGCATCGATGAGATGGATATGGGCTCCTACAAGGTAAACACCGCCACACGCGCTTTTAAACTCTTAAATTTAAATTTCCAGACCCAAACTAAACTACTTATAAAATTAGAAACATGATGGTCAGATGCAAAAGCAGGATGCCATTTGATAGGTAACAATAGTTCAGAATAACATACTACACATGACAAGGATGTAACGTAAATAATAATCAAATTAATAATTAAATTAAAGCAGAATTATAATTGTGGGGCGTGGAGCT
>NC_139653.1:53689894-53754894 GCF_951799395.1 Argentina silus | reverse complement strand
AGACAGATAGATAGATAGATAGATAGATAGATAGATAGATAGATAGATAGATAGATAGATAGATAGATAGACAGATTGTTATATAGATAGATAGATAGATAGATAGATAGATAGATAGATAGATAGATAGATAGATAGATAGATAGATAGACAGATTGTTAGATAGATAGATAGATAGATAGATAGATAGATAGATAGATAGATAGATAGATAGATAGATAGAATGTTAGATATATAGACAGATAAATAGGTAAATAGATAGATAGATAGATAGATAGATAGATAGATAGATAGATAGATAGATAGATAGATAGATAGATAGATAGAATGTTGGATAGATAGAATGTTAGATAGATAGATAGATAGATAGATAGATAGATAGATAGATAGATAGATAGATAGATAGATAGATAGGTACTTTATTGTTCCCAGAGGGGAAATTAAGGTGTTACAGCAGCTCACATCACAACAAATCAAACAACAATAACAAAATAAAGTGACAATAGAATAACAGAATAAAATAGACATCTAAAACATTATATACAGTAAGAACAGTCCAGTACGATTTCACATCCCCCAGCCTGACTCTGATCACTCCGATCGAGCCAGCCGGAGGAGGAGTTGTACAGTCTTATTGCGGCAGGATTTCCTATAGCGCTCCTTAGTGCAACGTGGTTGTAATAATGTGTTGCTAAAGGAGCTTCTCTGCTCTGCCAGTGTCATGTAGGGGATGGGAGGGATTGTCCATGATGGCCTGGAGTTTGGTCCTCATCCTCCTATTGGCCACCTCCTCCACAGTGTCCAGGGTGACACCGAGGACAGAACCAGCTTTCCTGATAAGCTTGTTCAGCCTCTTGGTGTCACCCTCCTTGATGCTGCCCCCCCAGCATACCACCGCGTACAGCACTGCGCTGGCCACCACTGACTGGTAGAACATGTTCAGCTGAGTCCTGAACATGCCAAAGGACCTGAGCCTCCTCAGGAAATAAAGCCCACTCTGGCCCCTCTTGTACAGGACATCTGTGTTACCAGTCCAGCCCAGTTTATTGTCCAGGTGCACCCCCAGGTATTTGTAGCTCTGGACCACCTCCACGTCCTCTCCCTGGATGGAAACAGGAGACAGGGGGACCCTAGTCCTCCTAAAGTTCACCACCATCTCCTTTGTCTTGCTGATGTTGAGTAGCAGGTGGTTCTGCTCACACCACTCAACAAAACTGTCCACCAGTCCTATGTACTCGGTCTCCTGGCTTTCACTGACACATCCCACAATAGCAGAATCGTCCGAGAACTTCTGCAGATGGCAAGTATCTCTGTTGTGCCTGAAGTCCGAGGTATAGAGGGTGAAGAGGAATAGATAGATAGATAGATAGATAGATAGATAGATAGATAGATAGGTAGATAGATAGATAGATAGATAGATAGATAGATAGATAGATAGATAGATAGATAGATAGGTAGATAGATAGATAGATAGATAGATAGATAGATAGATAGATAGATAGATAGATAGATAGATAGATAGATAGATAGATAAAACATCTACACAGTACATATATATGTGTTTTAGTGTCCATGGACATTCTGTTGCTTGTACGATGTTGTGGTATCCATGGTGACGTGTGTGTGTGTTGCTATAGTAACTGTTTGTGTCAAGCTCACCCTATGTTGCATATACGCAACCCCTCCCCTCCCCAAGCCCTGTTACTTAGGCAAGCTTTACTGGCCGCCTCTGTGTGGCCACACCCCTTCACTCATGTCACATGATTGTGTCTCTCCTCTCCTCCTCCAATCAGAGCGCTGTCCTTAAGCACAACACAGTAAACATGGGCACGCTGTATTCCGGAGGCTACGCCATGACCTTTGACCTTGACAATAACACAAAGCATGAGAACCAATCACCATCAGCGAGCCCTCACTGGCTCCTCCCACTGACCCATGTGAGTATAACTCAAGTCTCAGGGGGTTAGGAGTTCTCACTCATTTCGGTTACCGTAGTGACAAGACTGTACCAGTTACCATAGTGACTAGGCTGTAGGGTTACCGTAGTGACTAGACTGTATGGGTACCGTAGTCACCAGATTGTAAACTAGAAACGTTGTATGTTTTATGACTGCAGCAACCTGATCGGCTGTTCCGTTACCTTGGTTACCCTTGACCGATGCTTGCCTTGGTGTCCAAATACAATGTATTATTCTTATTATCATTATTATTATTATTATTATTATTATTATTATTATTATTATTATTATTATTATTATTATTATTATCATTATTGTTATTATTATTATTGAAGGAATACAATGTATTATTATTTGGATAATTGATGCTCCAGTTCATGTAGGTTTGAATCTGGTAGAATGGCGGCATTGTAACGGCATAGGTAAGATTAGTCTCCTCCTATTGGTTCAGATAGGGGTAGTCTCCTATTGGTTCAGATAGGGGTAGTCTCCTCCTATTGGTTCAGATAGGGGTAGTCTCCTCTTGGTTCAGATAGGGTTAGTCTCCTCCTATTGGTTCAGATAGGGGTAGTCTCCTATTGGTTCAGATAGGGTTAGTCTCCTCCTATTGGTTCAGATAGGGGTAGTCTCCTCTTGGTTCAGATAGGGTTAGTCTCCTCCTATTGGTTCAGATAGGGGTAGTCTCCTCCTATTGGTTCAGATAGGGTTAGTCTCCTCCTATTGGTTCAGATAGGGGTAGTCTCCTCCGATTGGTTCAGATACACTCAATAGACACACACACACACACTCTATACACACACACTCTATACATACACACACACTCTATACACACACACACTCTCTATACACACACACACACACTCTATACATACACACACACTCTATACACACATGCACTCTCTATACACACACACACACACACTATACACACACTCTCTATACACACACACACACAGACACACACACTCTACACACACACACTCTGTACATACAGACACTCTATGCACACACACTCTATACATACACTCTATACACACAGACACTCTATACACACACTCTATACACACACTCTATACACACACACACACACACACAGTCTATACACACATTCTATACACACACACTATATACATACAGACACTCTATACACACACACTCTATACATACACTCTATACACACAGACACTCTATACACACACTCTATACACACACTCACACTCTATACACACACTCTATACACACACTCTATACACACACACTCTATACACACACACACACACATTCTATACACACACACTCTATACATACAGACACTCTATACACACACACACACACACACACACACACACACTCTATACACACACACGCACACATTCTATACACACACACACACACATTCTATACACACACACTCTATACACATATACACTCTATACACACACACTATATACACACATTCTACACACACACACTATGCACACACACACATTCTATACACACACACTCTATACATACAAACACTCTATACAAACACACTATACACACACACTCTATACACACACACACATTCTATACACACACACTCTACACACACACACACTCTATACACACACACACACACACACACACTCTATACACACACACTCTACACACACACACACACACACACTCTATACACACACACTCTATACACACACACACTCTATACACACACACACACACACACACACTCTATACACACACACACACACACTATACACACACTCTCTATACACACACACACACAGACACACACACTCTACACACACACACTCTGTACATACAGACACTCTATGCACACACACTCTGTACATACACTCTATACACACAGACACTCTATACACACACTCTATACACACACTCTATACACACACACACACACACACAGTCTATACACACATTCTATACACACACACTATATACATACAGACACTCTGTACACACACACTCTATACATACACTCTATACACACAGACACTCTATACACACACTCTATACACACACTCACACACTATACACACACTCTATACACACACTCTATACACACACACTCTATACACACACACACACACATTCTATACACACACACTCTATACATACAGACACTCTATACACACACACACACACACACACACACACACACACTCTATACACACACACACACACATTCTATACACACACACACACACATTCTATACACACACACTCTATACACATATACACTCTATACACACACACTATATACACACATTCTACACACACACACTATGCACACACACACATTCTATACACACACACTCTATACATACAAACACTCTATACAAACACACTATACACACACACACATTCTATACACACACACTCTACACACACACACACTCTATACACACACACACACACACACACACTCTATACACACACACTCTACACACACACACACACACACTCTATACACACACACTCTATACACACACACACTCTATACACACACACACACACACACACTCTATACACACACACACACATTATATACACACACACACACACATACACAGACACTCTATGCACACATTCTATACACACACTCTATTCATACAGACACTCTATACACACACTCTATACACACAGACACTATATACACACACACTCTATACACACACACACACACACACACACACTCTATACACACACACACATTCTATACACACACACTCTATACAGACACACACACATTATATACACACACACACACACACACACACACACACACACACATACACAGACACTCTATGCACACATTCTATACACACACTCTATACACAAACTCTATACACACAGACACTATATACACACACATACTCTACATACACACTATACACACACACTTTATACACACACACTCTATACACACACACACATTCTATACACACACACATACACACACACACTATACACACACACACACACACACACACACACACACACACACTCTATACACACACACACTCTATACACACACTCTATAAACACACACTCTATACACACACACACATTCTATACACACACACTCTACACACACACACACTCTATACACACACACACACACACACACACTCTATACACACACACACACACACTATATACACACACACTCTATACACACACACACATTCTATACACACACACTCTATACACACACACTCTATACACACACACACACACACATACTCTCTATACACACACACTATACACACACACTCTATACACACAAACTCTACACACACAGACACTCTATACACACATTCTATACACATACTCTATACATACAGACACTCTATACACACACTATGTACACACAGACACTCTATACACACACACACTCTATACATACACATTATACACACACACTCTATACACACAAACTTTATACACACACACATACACACACACACTCTATACACACACACACACACACACACACACACACTCTATACACACACACACACTCTATACAAACACACTATACACACACACTCTATACACACAAACTCTACACACACAGACACTCTATACACACACTCTACACACACACACTCTATATACACACACTATACACACACACTCTATACACACACACATTCTATACACACACACTCTATACATACAGACACTATACACACACAGATACACTATACACACACACACTCTATACACACACACTCTATACACACACACTATACACACACACACACTCTATACACACACACTCTATACACACACTCTATACACACACTCTATACACACACACACATTCTATACACACACACACACACACACACACTCTCTACACACACACACACACACACACTCTATACACACACACACTCTATACAAACACACTATACACACTCACTCTATACACACAGACACTCTATACACACATTCTACACACACACTCTATACACACTCTATACACACACTATACACACACACTCTATACACACACACACACTATACACACACACACATTCTATACACACACACACACACACTAAACACACACACACATTCTATACACACACACACACACACACACTCTATACACACACACACACTCTATACACACACACACTCTATACAAACACACTATAGACACACACTCTATACACACACTCTATACACACACACACATTCTATACACACACACTCTATACACACACACACACACACCCACACTCTACACACACACACACACACACACACACACACTCTATACACACTCACTCTATACACACAGACACTCTATACACACATTCTACACACACACACACTCTATACACACACTATACACACACACTCTATACACACACACACTATACACACACACACATTCTATACACACACACACACACACACACACTAAACACACACACACACATTCTATACACACACACACACACACACTCTATACACACACACACACACACACACTATACACACACACACTCTATACAAACACACTATAGACACACACTCTATACACACAAACTCTACACACACAGACACTCTATACACACATTCTATACACACACTCTATACATACAGACACTCTATACACACACTCTATACACACAGACACTCTATACACACACTCTACACACACACACACTCTATACACAAACACTATACACACACACTCTATACATACAGACACTATACACACACACACACACACACACACACACACACACACACACACACACTCTATCCACACACTATACACACACACACACACACACTCTATACACACACACTCTATACACACACACACATTCTATACACACACACTCTATACACACACACTCTATACACACGGACACTCTATACACACACTCTATACACACAGACACTCTATACACACAGACACTCTATACACACATTCTATACACACACACTCTATACAAACATACACTCTATACACACAGACACTATATACACACACTCTATACACACACACTCTATACATACAGACACTCTATACACACAGACACTCTATACACACACACACACACACACTCTGTACACACACACTCTATACACACACACACGCATTCTATACACACACACTCTATACACACACACAGTCTATACACACACACACACACACTCTATACACACACACTCTATACAAACACACTATACACACACACTCTATACACACAAACTCTACACACACAGACACTCTATACACACATTCTACACACACACTCTATACACACACACTCTATACACGCATTCTACACACACACTCTATACACACACACACTCTATACACACATTCTACACACACACTCTATACACACACACTCTATACACACACACTATACACACACACTCTATACACACACACTATACACACACCCACACATTCTATACACACACACACACACACTCTATACACACACACTCTATACACACACACACATTCTATACACACACTCACATTCTATACACACACACACACACACTCTATACACACACACACTCTATACAAACACACTATACACACACTCTATACACACAAACTCTACACACACAGACACTCGATACACACATTCTATAGACACACTCTATACATACAGACACTCTATACACACACTCTATACACACAGACACTCTATACACACACTCTACACACACACACTCTATACAAACACACTATACGCACACACTCTATACATACAGACACTATACACACACACACACACACACACACACTCTATACACACACTATACACACACACACACACTCTATACACACACACTCTATACACACACACTCCATACACACAGACACTCTATACACACACACACTCTATACACACACTCTTTACACACACACTCTATACATATAGACACTCTATACACACAGACACTCTATACACACACACACACACTCTATACACACACACTCTATACACACACACACATTCTATACACACACACACATTCTATACACACACACACACACTCTATACACACACACACTCTATACAAACACACTATACACACACACTCTATACACACAAACTCTACACACACAGACACTCTACACACACATTCTACACACACACTCTATACACACACACTATACACACACACTCTATACACACACACACTAGACACACACACTCTATACACACAAACTCTATACACACACACACATTCTATACACACACACTCTATACACACACACATTCTATACACATACACACACACACACTCTATCCACACACACACACACACACACACACACTCTATACACACACACACACTATACACACACTCTATACACACAAACTCTACACACACAGACACTCTATACACACATTCTATACACACACTCTATACATACAGACACTTTATACACACACTCTATACACACAGACACTCTATACACAGACACTCTATACACACACTCTACACACACACACTCTATACACACACACTATACACACATACTCTATACATACAGACACTATACACACACACACACACACACACACTCTATACACACACACACACACACTATACACACACACACACACATTCTATACACACACACTCTATACACACACACTCTATACACACACACTCAATACACACACACATTCTATACACACACACTCTATACACACACACTCTACACACACACACACTCTATACACACAGACACTCTATACACACATTCTATACACAAACACTCTATACATACAGACACTCTATACACACAGACACTCTATACACACACTCTATACACACACACACACTCTATACACAAACACTATACACACACACTCTATACATACAGACACTATACACACACACACACACACACACTCTATACACACACTATACACACACACACACACTCTATACGCACACACTCTATACACACACACACATTCTATACACACACACTCTATACACACACACTCTATACACACAGACACTCTATACACACACTCTATACACACAGACACTCTATACACACATTCTATACACACACACTCTATACAAACATACACTCTATACACACAGACACTCTATACACACACTCTATACATACACACTATATACACACACACTATACACACACACACTCTATACACACACACACACTATACACACACACTCTATACACACAAACGCTATACACACACACACACACTCGATACACACACACACACACACATTCTATACACACACACTCTATACACACACACATTCTATACACACACACACACACACTCTATCCACACACACACACACACACACACAGTCTATACACACACACACACACACACACACACTATACACACACTCTATACACACAGACACTCTATACACACATTCTATACATATAGACACTTTATACACACAGACACTCTATACACACAGACACTCTATACACACACTCTACACACACACACACACACACACACACACATTCTATACACACACACTCTATACACACACACATTCTATACACACACACTCTATACACACAGACACTCTATACACACATTCTATACACAAACACTCTATACATACAGACACTCTGTACACACACACTCTATACATACACTCTATTCACACAGACACTCTATACTCACACTCTATACACACACACTCTATACATACAGACACTCTATACACACAGACACTCTATACACACACTCTATACACACACACACACACACACACACACTGACACTCTATACACACAGGTTCAGATAGGTTCTCCAATGAGAGCCCAGACTAGATTTGATTGACAGGGCCGGCCCCTCCCCATCAGCGCTGTGTCTTTCTTTATCTGTGTGTGTGTCTGTCTATCATAGTCTATCACCTCCGAAGATGACATTAATAATTATATATGATATGATAAATGGATATATATCGATAACTCAAAAATATGGTTTTTTTAATATCGATTAGAACTCATGAAGCATTTCCAATCCTGTTGTTGTGTTGTCATCTCAATCCACTGCTCTCCTCTCTCCTTCTCTCCTCTCCTCCCCCCCTTCCCCTCCATCCTCCCCCCCTTCCCTCCTTCCCCTCCTTCCTCCCCCCTCCTTTCCCTCCTAATCTGAGGCCTCCTACCCCCTTTTCTCATCCCCTTCTCCCCTCCTCCCCTACTCCCCTAATCCTAACCCTAACCCTAACCCTCCCATCCTCCCACTCCTCCTCCTCCCCTCCTCCCCCCCTCCAGAGCCCTTCCCAGCAGGGCAGCGGCTTGATATTAAACAACGGCCAGGAGGGCCAGGCGATGTCCCCCGGGGGCCAGTGGGGGGCGCCATACTCCTTGGGTCGCCGGGACGTCCCACCGGAGAACCTGATGATGATGAAGAAGGTGGGTGGGTTACCGTGGTTACTCTATACACACATATATAGTAAAACAAAAGCGCAGTCATCATACCAATAATAAAAAATTGTTGAAGATGAAAAAAAACAGTTTTGATGTGTATATATATAGATAGATAGATAGATAGATAGATAGATAGATAGATAGATAGATAGATAGATAGATAGATAGATATAGATATAGGTGTGTGTATATATAGATATAGATATAGATATAGATAGATAGATAGATAGATAGATAGATAGATAGATAGATAGATAGATAGATAGATATAGGTATATGCATATATATACACTCACCAGCCACTTTATTAGGTACACCTGTTCAACTGCTCTTTAACGCAAATATCTAATCAGCCAATCACATGGCAGCAACTCAATGCATTTAGGCATGTAGACGTGGTCAAGACGACCTGATGAACCGAGCATCAGCATGGGGAAGAAAGGTGATTTAAGTGACTTTGAACGTGGCATGGTTGTTGGTGCCAGACGGGCTGGTCTGAGTATTTCAGAAACTGCTGATCTACTGGGATTTTCACGCACAACCATCTCTAGGGTTTACAGAGAATGGTCCGAAAAAGAGAAAATATCCAGTGAGCGGCAGTTCTCTGGGCGAAAATGCCTCGTTGATGCCAGAGGTCAGAGGAGAATGGCCAGACTGGTTCAAGGTGATAGAAAGGCAACAGTAACTCAAATAATCACTTGTTACAACCAAGGTATGCAGAAAACCATCTCTGAACGCACAACACTTCGAACCTTGAAGCAGATGGGCTACAGCAGCAGAAGACCACACCGGATGCCACTCCTGTCAGCTAAGAACAGGAAACTGAGGCTAAAATTTGCACAGGCTCACCAAAATTGGACAATAGAAGATTGGAAAAATGTTGCCTGGTCTGATGAGTCTCAATTTCTGCTGCGACATTCAGATGGTAGGGTCAGAATTTGGCGTAAACAACATGGAAAGCATGGATCCATCCTTCTTTGTATCAACGGTTCAGGCTGGTGGTGGTGGTGTAATGGTGTGGGTTATATTTTCTTGGCACACTTTGGGCCCCTTAGTACCAATTGAGCATCGTTTAAACACCACAGCCTACCTGAGTATTGTTGCTGACCATGTCCATCTCTTTATGACCACAGTGTACCCATCTTGTGATGGCTACTTCCAGCAGGATAACGCACCATGTCACAAAGCTCACATCATCTCAAACTGGTTTCTTGAACATGACAATGAGTTCACTGTACTCCAATGGCCTCCACAGTCACCAGATCTCAATCCAATAGAGCACCTTTAGGATGTGGTGAAACGGGAGATTCGCATCATGGATGTGCAGCCGACAAATCTGCAACTGCGTGATGCTATCATGTCAATATGGACCAAAATCTCTGAGGAATGTTTCCAGCACCTTGTTGAATCTATGCCACAAAGAATTAAGGCAGTTCTGAAGGCAAAAGGGGGTCCAACCCGGTACTAGCAAGGTGTACCTAATAAAGTGGCCGGTGAGTGTATATAGGTATATATATCTAAATATATAAAAAATAAATATATATATGTAGATATATTTCGGAATATATATGTAGATATATATCTAGGTATATATATGATTATATATAGTGAAAAAATGTGTCTGGAATGTGTTCTTTTTGTCACACTTGATATGAAAAATATGAAAAAATAATAATAATGACAATAATAAAATAAAAATAAAAACAATAATAATAATCATCATCATAATCATAATCATAATAGATGACCTCATTAAATGGCAGTTTAGCTGATCTAGGGTCAGGGGTTAACGCCGCGCTCCATCTCACGCCACCATTTTGTTTAAGACGCGACATTTTTGCATCTTTGCAGCTTCCTGACTCTCTGCCTAACGGGTTGAATTACCCACAGGCAGGCCACGCCCCCCACCCAGCCCACCAATCGCAGCCAGGCGGCCACATGCCCCCCCACCAATCACAGACCATGATCGTGACGTCCGCCTCGGCTATGCCCCCCCACCGCCGGGAGCAGCGGGAGCAGTACGAGGGAGGCGGAGCCATCAACAAGGTCAACGTACAGCACTACCAGTCTCCTCTCCCATTGGCTCTCTCCTCCACCAGTCCCCGCCCCCAGAGTGCTCGCTGCCTCCTACAGACCAAAGGACAGAAGAGCATGGATGGCTTCCAGGAGCAGGTACACACACACACACACACACATACACACACACACACACACACACACACACACGCACACACACACACACACACACACACACACCCCCCTCTGATATGTGGTATGTTTGTGTGTCAGTTCTGTGTGCGGGTGGAGAAGAACCCTGGTCTGGGCTTCAGCATCTCAGGAGGCATCAGCGGCCAGGGAAACCCCTTCAAGCCTTCTGACATGGTAAGGCATGTGTGTGTGTGTGTGTGTGTGTGTGTGTGTGTGTGTGTGTGTGTGTGTGTGTGTGTGTGTGTGTGTGTGTGTGTGTGCACACGCCCTAGCAACCACTGGCCACACTGGCTGGCTCAGCTCGGTAGTTGCCATGGTAACCTAGCGCAGTGGCACTGCGGTTGTCTTTTGGTAACGTTGATCAAACTCTACTAGTCTGGACTAACCCTAACCCTAACCTCTGGACTAGTCTGGTCTAAACCTCAGGACTAGTCTGGACTAACCCTAACCCTAACCTCTGGACTAGTCTGGTCTAAACCTCAGGACTAGTCTGGACTAACCCTAACCTCTGGACTAGTCTGGTCTAAACCTCAGGACTAGTCTGGACTAACCCTAACCTCTGGACTAGTCTGGTCTAAACCTCTGGACTGCGGTTGTCTTTTGGACTAAACCTAACATCTGGACTAGTCTGGTCTAACCCTAGTGTGTGTGTGTGTGTGTGTGTGTGTGTGTGTGTGTGTGTGTGTGTGTGTGCGCACGTTTCTGTGTGTGTGTGCTTGTGTGTGCGTGTGTACGTGTGTGTGTGTGTGCGTGTGTGTGTGTGCGTGTGTGTGCGCGTGTGTGTGTGTGTGCGCGTGTGTGTGTGCACACGCCCTAGCAGCCACTGGCCGCACTGGCTGGCTCAGCTCGGTAGTTGCCATGGTAACCTAGCACAGCGGCACTGCAGTTGTCTTTTGGTAATGTTGATCAAACTCTACTTGTCTGGACTAACCCTAACCCTAACCTCTGGACTAGTCTGGTCTAAACCTCTGGACTAGTCTGGTCTAAACCTCTGGACTAGTCTGGTCTAAACCTCTGGACTAGTCTGGACTAAACCTCTACACTAGTCTGGTCTAAACCTCTGGACTAGTCTGGTCTAAACCTCTGGACTAGTCTGGACTAAACCGCTATACTAGTCTGGTCTAAACCTCTATACTAGTCTGGTCTAAACCTCTGGACTAGTCTGGTCTAAACCTAACCTCTGGACTAGTCTGGTCTAAACCTCTGGACTAGTCTGGTCTCACCCTCTAGACGATTCTGGTCTAAACCTCCGGACTAGAGGACAAGACTAGTCTCGTCTAAACCTCTGGGCTAGTCTGGTCTAAACCTGGAAAGTGGTGTTGGAGGACCAGTAGGTGACCCCCAATGACCTTGGTCGCAGTGAACGGGGCACTGCCTTGCAGAGGAATGCTGGCCGCCTGGCACCGCCGCCTCTATGAGAATGCAGCGGTCACGCTGTTCAGTCACAGCTTTTTTCACTGTCCTGGCGCCCCGCTGGTGTAACGAGCTTCCCACTGCTGTCAGGAGACTGCAGAGTCACTGCCTATTTTCCGTCGTAGACTGAAGGACCCATCTCTTCAGGCTACATCTTGACTGTCCCTCCTAAATACCTCTTCACCCCCCACTACAACTCTGTACCGTTTCTCTACTGTAAATAAAAAAATATATATATATAATCCTTCCTTCTTCTAGCATTGTGACTGCCAATGGCACCTGGTCCTAGCATAGAATCATGATGACTGATGTATAGATGATTCACTTACTTTAGACAAATGTACTTGTCGTAAGTCGATTTGTATAAAAGCGTCTGCTAAATGTAAAAAATGTAAAAATATAAATGAATGCTGTTCTTTCCGATGAGACGTTAACACAGTGGTCCCGACTCCCAAGTCGTTCAAGACCTTTGATCTTGTTGTCGTGACGTGTCCTGCTGAGAACATGTGACTGTTGATGTTGATGCCAGAGGCCTAAACACAGTAAGTATGTTGCTTCATATGGCCAGTAGGCTACAGCCACAGTTACTGAGGGTGTCCGATGATGTCCCTATCATCTGACTGTGGTGAATGAATAGTACAAGCGTCTACATTTGGTTTGTATTAAAGGTCTGCAAAGATTGGTGTATTTATAATCTCTGCCTGCCTCTCTGTTCAAGACATTGGAAACTAGAGACTCTTTTTATCCAAAGCGACTTACAATAAGTACATTAGTCTAAGTGAGTGAATCAACCATCCATCAGTCATCATCAGTAAAACCTTCCATAAGAACAAGTGCCATCGGCAGAAAAACTGGGGAAAACTCAGGTAAACATCTAGTCTGGTGCTGATACTCTCCTCTGTCTCTGGTGACAGATCTGGTGAAGACCAGCAGGTTGTTCTACATACACAACAACCATGGTACTGGACCACCCCAGGCCATGGTACCAGACCACTGGACCACCCCAGGCCATGGTGTTAGACCACTGGACCACCCCAGGCCATGGTACCAGACCACTGGACCACCCCAGGCCATGGTACTAGACCACTGGACCACCCCAGGCCATGGTACCAGACCACTGGACCAGCCCAGGCCATGGTACTCGACCACTGGACCACCCCAGGCCATGGTACCAGACCACTGGACCAGCCCAGGCCATGGTGTTAGACCACTGGACCACCCCAGGCCATGATGCTAGACCACTGGACCAGCCCAGGCCATGGTGCTAGACAACTGGACCACCCCAGGCCATGGTGCTAGACAACTGGACCACCCCAGGCCATGGTACCAGACCACTGGACCACCCCAGGCCATGATACCAGACCACTGGACCACCCCAGGCCATGGTACCAGACCACTGGACCACCCCAGGCCATGGTACCAGACCACTGGACCACCCCAGGCCATGGTGCTAGACCACTGGACCAATCCAGGCCATGGTACCAGACCACTGGACCAGCCCGGGCCACATTACGACATACACTACAAGTTAACAGGAACTTGGAAGCGAACATTTTCCATTACAATCCAATCAAAGAACTAGAAAAACGGATCGGCGCAAGTTTGAGTTGTCGGAAAAAGAGAGAAATGACAGAAGAAGAACCGACAGAATCGCAGATGGAAAGGCTAAAGGTTCTAAACCATCTTTACCTTGTGGTTGCTAACCCCCTGTATCACTTTTGACTTATTATAGGGTATCTTTGTTACCAGGGTACAGCCTGACGGCCCGGCCGCCCTCCTGCTCCAGCCCGGAGACAAGATCCTGAAGGTAACCACCCGTCACCATGGTTACCTGTGTTCCTCGTCTGTCACCCCCGGTAACCATGCTCCTCCATCACCCCCGGTAACCATGCTCCTTCTCTTCATCCCCCTGTGGTCACCGCATCTGTCATTGCCATGGTGATCGTGCATGTGTGCGGTGTGCGTTTCTTGCTGATCGGCATGGTCCCCCTGCTCCGACGTCTGTCAATCAGTCAGCCAGTCAGTCAGCCAGTCAGTCAGTCAGTCAGCCAATCAGTCAGCCAGCCAGTCAGCCAGCCAACCAGACAGTCATTCAGTCAGTCAGTCAGTCAGCCAACCAGTCAGTCAGTCAATCAACCAACCAGTCAGTCAGTCAGTCACTCAACCAGCCAACCAGTCAGCCAATCAGTCAGTCATTCAGTCAGCCAGCCAGCCAGTCAGCCAGCCAGCCAGCCAGCCAGCCAGCCAGCCAGCCAGTCAGTCAGTCAGTCAGTCAGTCAGTCAGTCAGTCAGTCAGTCAGCCAGCCAGCCAGCCAGCCAGCCAGCCAGCCAGCCAGTCAGTCAGGACCTGCTATCATTTCACGTCACATAGATTCAATGTTTACCTGTTAGCATATCAGTGGAGAGACCACAACCCCATGTCCAGAAACAACTCCTACTCACTAGACACTAGCTCCTACTCCCTATACACTAGCTCCTACTCCCTATACACTAGCTCCTACTCCCTAGACACTAGCTCCTACTCCCTAGACACTAGCTCCTACTCACTAGACACTAGCTCCTACTCCCTATACACTAGCTTCTACTCCCTAGACACTAGCTCCTACTCCCTAGACAATAGCTCCTACTCCCTAGACACTAGCTCCTACTCACTAGACACTACCTCCTACTCCCTATACACTAGCTCCTACTCCCTAGACACTAGCTCCTACTCCTTAGACACTAGCTCCTACTCCTTAGACACAAGCTTCTACTCACTAGACACTAGCTCCTACTCCCTATACACTAGCTCCTACTCTCTAGACACTAGCTCCTACTCCCTAGACACTAGCTCCTACTCCCTAGACACTAGCTCCTACTCCTTAGACACTAGCTCCTACTCCCTATACACTAGCTCCTACTCCCTAGACACTAGCACCTACTCACTAGACACTAGCTCCTACTCCCTATACACTAGCTCCTACTCCCTAGACACTAGCTCCTACTCCCTAGACACTAGCTCCTACTCACTAGACACTAACTCCTACTCCCTATACACTAGCTCCTACTCACTAGACACTAGCTCCTACTCACTAGACACTAGCTCCTACTCCCTATACACTAGCTCCTACTCCCTAGACACTAGCTCATACTCTCTAGACACTAGCTCCTACTCCCTATACACTAGCTCCTACTCCCTATACAATAGCTCCTACTCTCTAGACACTTGCTCCTACTTCCTAGACACTAGCTCCCTAGACACTAGCCCCTACTCGCTAGACACTAGCCCCTACTCCCTAGACACTAGCCCCTACTCCCTAGACACTAGCTCCTACTCCCTACACTAGCCCCTACTCCCTAGACACTAGCCCATACTCCCTAGACACTAGCTCCTACTCCCTAGACACTAGGTCCTACTCCCTAGACACTAGCTCCTACTCCCTAGACACTAGCCCCCACTCCCTAGACACTAGCTCCTACTCCCGAGACACTAGCCCCTACTCCCTAGACACAGAGAAAAAGGGGCTAGGGGTAAGGGGTAGGGGTAGTGTTTAGTGTGTAGGGAGTAGGGGCTAGAGGTAGTGTGTAGGGAGTAGGGGGTAGAGGCTAGGGGTAGTGTGTAGTGTGTAGTATGTAATGTCCCGAGACATTAGCTCCTACTTTCTAGACACTAGCTCCTACTTTCTAGACACTAGCTCCCTAGACACTAGACACTAGCTCCTACTCCTTAGACACTAGCTCCTACTCCCTAGACACTAGCCCCTACTCCCTAGACACTAGAGAAAAAGGGGCTAGGGGTAAGGGGTAGGGGTAGTGTGTAGGGAGTAGGGGCTAGGGAGGTAGTGTGTATGGCATAGAGGCTCAGGGTAGTGTGTAGGGAGTAGGGGGTAGGGCTAAGGAGGTAGTGTGTAGGGAGTAGGGGGTAGAGGCTAGGGGTAGTGTGTAGGGTGTAGGAGTAGTGTGTAGGGGTAGTGTGTAGGGGTAGTGTGTAGGGTGTAGTGTATAAGGTGTAGTGTGTAGGTATAGTGTGTAGGGTGTAGTGTCTTGTGTCTAGTGTGTAGTATGTAGGGTGTAGGGTCTTGGGGTTGTTTGTGGACAGGGGGCCGGTGTGTGTCTGATTCCGGATCATGTCAGGCTGCTGTTCAGATCGTAGAGATAGAACACACAGAACATTCTATATGTCTGACAGTATATCTCTATCTGAGAGCAGCAGCCAATCGTACGGTCGGCTGGCTACCTTGATCTGTGTGGCTTTACATGTGGTTCTCGTGGCAACGTAGCTCCGCCCCCCTGCCCCAGCAGCAGGCTCCTCCCCCCACGCAACAGGTTCCTGCCCCAGCAACAGGCTCCTCCCACTGCAACAGGTTCTTCCCCCTGCAGCAGGCTCCACCCCCAAGCAACAGGCTCCTCCCCTAACCCAGGCTCCTCCCCCTGTAACAGGCTCCTCCCCCCAGCCGTAAGCTCCACTCCCCAGCAGCAGGCTCCTCCCCCTCTCTCTCCTCTCTCCACAGATACATGCAGAAGGTAGCTGACGGACAGACAGACAGACAGACACTCCTCTAAAGACCTCCTTCTCTCCCTCCTTCTCCTTGACAGCATGACCCTCCCTCCCTCTCTTCTTCTTCTCCTCCTCCACAGTGTTGTGTTTCTAGGGCTGTTTCCCAGTCCTCCTTTTGTGTCACCCCTGCCTGACCTCCCCCTCTCCACTTGTCCTCTCCTTCCCTTCCTCTCCTCCTCTCTTCCCTGTCCCCCTCTCCTCCCCTCCCCCTTCTCTCCCCTGTCCCCCCTCTCTCCCCTGTCCCCCCTCCCTCTCCTCTCTCCCGCTCTCCCCTTCCTCTTCTCCCTCCCTCTCTCCCCCTGTTCCCCCCCTCCCCTCCCCCTCCCCCGCGTTTCAACTCTTTTTGCTTTTGGGCTTCCCCTTCGACAGGCGAACGGACATAGTTTTGTACACGTGGAACACGCGGTGGCCGTGTCTCTCCTGAAGAACTTCCATCGGACGGTGGACATGGTCCTCCTGAGGGAGAGCACCATCTAGATATCTCTCTTCTTCTTTTTTTCTAGAACACCTTCTCTCACTTCTCGCCCAGACCGAAGACTGGCAACCGGAACTGAAACTGGGGACACTTACGCCCGTTTTTTTAATCTAGGAGAACTCTAGGAGAATTTGAGAACTTTAATCTAGGACTTTGAGACATTTTTGCCAATTGCTGGACCGAATGGCGATACTCGTGCCAAAATTTACCCATAGGATCACATATCGTATGACCTATATATAGATATAGATATAGATATGACTTTTAGGTCAACTGGAAAATGTATATCTTTGAGTTGTGTTTGAGAAGCAGTTTCTCGAGGCCTGTATAGTTTCGTTCTTGTTTTTTTTTTTTTTTTTTGCTCATTTATTATATTTAATATTTATTATGTTTTCTAACTTTGGCGTTTTGTTGGACTCTCAGAGCATGGAAGCCCCCTCTAGTAACAGTAACCATAGAGATAACAACAGTAACCATGGAGACAACAGTAACCACATACAGAGACAGACACACAACACACACACATACACACACACACACACACACAGCGAGACACACTCACAAACACACACGCACACACACACACACACACACACACACACACAAGCACAAGCGCACGCGCACATGCATACAACAGGGGTACCGACTGACACACACCTTTACCCTTTGGTTGTGAAGTCATGACATCACATCCTACATACACAACGTCTCTGACTAAAACCCTATTGGGCCACGTGATTGTGTAGATGACCTTTTTTTTTAACGATCGATTTTAATCTCTTGTGTTTTTTTGGTTCAAAATTTAGTACATTTTTAGTACATTTTGTCTAAAGTAAGTGAATCATCTGTACATCAGCCATCATAAGCAACAATCTATGCTAGGACCAGGTGCCATTGGCAGTCACAATGCTAGAAGAAGGAATTATAAAACATTTTATTTATTTGTTTTATTTATTATTAACAGTAGAGGAACTGTACAGGGGGGTAGTGGGGGTGAGGAGGTCTTTAGGAGGGACAGTCAAGATGGGTGTATGAAACAACGTTGATTGACTTAAATGGCCAACCTCATCGTATCCCTTGACAGGCTCCACCCTTCCCCACCTGACAGGCTCCACCCCCTCCCCACCTGACAGGCTCCACCCCCCCCCCCGACAGGCTCTACCCCTCCCCCTGACAGGCTCCACCTCTCCTCTGATAGACTCCACCCCTCCCCCTGACAGGCTCCACCCCTCCCCCTGACAGGCTCAACCCCTCCCCCCCTGACAGGCTCCACCCCTCCCCACCTGACAGGCTTCACCCCACCCCCTGACAGGCTCCACCTCTCCGCCTGACAGGCTTCACCCCTCCCCACCTGACAGGCTCTACCCCTCCCCCTGACAGGCTCCACCTCTCCCCCTGACAGGCTCCACCCCTCCCCACCTGACAGGCTCCACCCCTCCCCCTGACAGGCTCCACCCCTCCCCACCTGACAGGTTCCACTCCTCCCCCTGACAGGCTCCACCCCTCCCCACCTGACAGGTTCCACCCCTCCCCACCTGACAGGCTCCACCCCTCCACATTTGACAGGTTCCACCCCCTCCACACCTGACAGGCTCCACCCCTCCCCCTGACAGGCTCCAGCCATCCACACCTGACAGGCTCCACCCCTTCCACATCACTTTGAGGAAGCCACATGCAGGAAGACAGACATGAATACAGAGGAAGTTTGACAGGATTGGGAGACATTTGTTTTGAGAACCAGCCATTATTTTTAGAATTCGTCATTTGAGCACATGTGATTGGACAGGAGGCTCATACCAACCTCTGTGTTTTCAGCATGCTGTCACGTTAGTAATAAACTGTCTTTGAATACGTTTTTTGAGGATACATCTCTCTGTGTTTTTGAGGATACATCTCTGTGTTTTTGAGGATACATCTCTGTGTTTTTTTAATAGGAGTTTAGAGTCTCTCTCCTCAATACTTTCCTCATTCGCTTGTAAAACAATTAGCTTTTTTATGAGACAGGTGAGTTGGTGCCATTTTTATCCCTCTAGAACCATTGGCCCAATTTCCATGCGTATTTGTTTTGTCAAATGTAGCATCAAATGTGACGTTTTTTGAGCAAAACTAAGAACCTAAGTGAAGCCTCTAATAAAACCTGAAAAGGCCCTGGGTGCCAAGCTGGGACACGCTACAACGGTATATAGCCAGACAATTATCAGCTCAAATATTTAAGATATTGTGACAGAAAGTTTGATAATATAATTATTTTTTACTAAATGTTTCAGGTAATTATTTATAATATATTGATATACCTTAGCTTTGCTCAAATTGCCAGATTTTATAAGGAAAATGACAAAGAATGGATAGAGAACCTATGACTTGGAGAAAAGAAGCTGTACTTATCAGATGTATAAAATGTATTTCTACTGTAATTGTGAATTTGTGTTATACAAATATATATATATATATGTATATGAATATACAAATGTTCATTTTTGTATGTGTTTAAATTACATTATTGAATATAAAAAGCGGAGATATGGTCCTATGAAGTCTAACTGCAGTATTGATGTAAATATGAAACACTAACGGACACAGCAGGGGCGGACTAGAGACTGATTGAATGCTGCTTAATCTTTTGTGCAAAAAGTAATTTTAGCTGTTAAACGAGAACTATTCCGTTAAGTTGAAGACAGATTTAGTGACAATTTATTATAATATTTATTTCTTTGCACATGCAAGTTTAATCCTTCCAGTTTGATTTCTGTATTACCACAAAGAGACGTGATTGGTAAAGTATAGTATGTGTTTAGAATGCATTTTGCAGACGCTAATGTGTACATATTTAAGATAAATTTTTACAGAAACTATATATATATATACAATTGAAAAAAATGCTGTGCAGCAAATACCAACTCACCCGAACCCTAACCTGGAGCCATTTTGAGCTTTGGGAGTACAGGACAGTTTTTCAGTATATAAGAAGTGTTTTGAATAACGTATGAAAGTCTCTATTGTATAAATAATAAAAATGTCACTATTGTTATTGTCTTGGTCAGCTGTGGTCTTCTTATGCAGGTTTTCTAATTTATTTTCATTTCTACTTCAATCTACGGTACTTATCAACTGTGCTACTGTTGAACTGCATGTAGCTGTTTGCTCGACTCTGAACTCACACACAGCAGTTTCATCAGGCTGCAAACCTCACAGCACCAGCTGGACTGGGTCAGACCCTTTCAATAAGTGCTACGAGGGCCAGTTCACTATCAATCAATCAATCACTCAATCTCTAACTACCTATCTGTCTATCTATCAATCAATCACTACCTATCTATCTGTGTATCTATCTATGTATGTATCTATCTACCAATCAATCTATGTATCTATGTATCCACCTACCTACCTATCATTCTATCTATCCATCTACCTACCTACCTATCCATCTCTATATCTATCCATCTACCTACCTACTTATCCATCTACCTACCTACCTCTCTATCAGTCAGTTCTCTCTCTTTGAGTCAGTTCACTATCTATCAATCTACTTACCCCTCTCTGTATGAGGCAGTTCACTATCTATCAATCTACTTACCCCTCTCTGTATGAGGCAGTTCACTATCTGTTTATCTATCTATCTGTGTTTCAGTGTGTTTCAGTCAATCGAAGTAAACAAATGAACATTCCAGAGAGATGAGGTCACAGCGCCAGTCACGCCTGGCGAACCTTTAATATGATTGCAGAACATATAATCAACAGAGGTCAGAGGTCACAGAGGAAAGGCATGGGTCTGTCACATGCAAGTGCTTCCTTCCGTCTCATGTGGACGTCAGAGTAGCTGCTTCCTGTCTCATGTTGCCGTGGAGACTGGATGGTCATTAAGACGACGGGACACGTAAACAGGCCGCCGCCCTCCAGTGTGACGACCATGGACACCAAGGCACAGAACACCTGAAATCCTGTCAGAACCATGCATCAGAAAAATGATTGTGAATGGCGAGAAATGTGTCTGATTATCCTGCAAGGCCAGTTGTGTCTATGCATATATATTAATACTACTCGGGGCAAAGACCGAGTTCGGACAGAACTCGAGGGAAAAACCGATATGAAACGTTGAATACAAAACTCTTAAAATGACTTGCTGGCACCAAGGGTCGTCGAAACAGCATCAGCGTCACCATGGATACCTCCGGCACCAGTGTTGTCACCACGGATACCTCCAGGAGAACTATCACAGACTGGGGGGCTGGTTTGGAATGTCACAATGTCACGCTACAGTCCAATTGGTTGAGGAAGGTGTAACCATAGATATAGAACTGTGCCTCTGTAAACATTTGTATAGTAATGGGGGTGGGGGGTTGGGGTTAGAGGGGGGGTGTTCTAGGTGGGGATCCTGCTCCGGAGGTACTCAAGGAGGGCGTCGGTTCCTTTGGCTACGATGGCGGCTCTGGGGTTACGGAAGGGGTTTCCATCCAGCAGGAGAGCCCTGGACACACACACACACAGACAAACAGACACACACACAAGGTTTAAAGATGTTTCAATAGATGCTGGGTAGTTGAAAGAAAGTGAGATGGTCTTAGAGATGATTTGGTTGGTTGATTGGATGGATAGAATGTTAGATAGATCGATGGAATGATAGATAGATTGATAGATAGATAGATAGATTGATAGATAGAATTTCTGCCCTGCTAGAGCTTCCCTGGTCAACTGTAAGTGCTGTTATTGTGAAGTGGAAACGTCTAGGAGCAACAACAGCTCAGCCGTGAAGTGGTAGGCCACACAAGCTCACAGAACAGGCCTGCCGAGAACAGGACCGCCGATTGCTGAAGCACGTAAACATCGTCTGTCCTCGGCTGTAACACTCACTACCAAGTTCCAAACTGCCTCTGGAAGTAACGTCAGCACAAGAACTGTTTGTCGGGAGCTTCATGAAATGGGTTTCCATGGCCGAGCAGCCAAGTGGAGTAAAGCACACCGCGATTGGACTCTGGAGCAGTGGAAACGCGTTCTCTGGAGTGATGAATCACACTTCACTATCTGGCAGTCTGACGGACGAATCTGGGTTTGGCGGATGCCAGGAGAACGCTACCTGCCTGAATGCATAGTGCCAACTGTAAAGTTTGGTGGAGTAATGGTCTGGGACTGTTTTTCATGGTCTGGGCCCCTTAGTTCCAGTGAAGGGAAATCTTAATGCTACAGCATACAATGACATTCTAGAGAATTGTATGCTTCCAACTTTGTGGCAACAGTTTGGGGAAGGCCCTTTCCTGTTTCAACATGACAATGCCCCCGTGCACAAAGCGAGGTCCATAATGACATGGTTTGCCGAGTTTGGTGTGGAAGAACTTGACTGGCCTGCACAGAGCCCTGACCTCAACCCCATCGAACACCTTTGGGATGAATTGGAACGCCGACTGTGAGCCAGGCCTTCTCACCCAACATCAGGGCCCGACCTCACTAATGCTCTTGTGGCTGAATGGGAGCGAATCCCCGCAGCCATGTTCCTAGAAGAGTGGAGGCTGTTATAGCAGCAAACGGGGGACCAACTCCATATTAATGCCCATGGTTTTGGAATGAGATGGCAAGCACATATGGGTAAGATGTTCGGGTCTCCACATACTTTTGGCCATGTAGTGCAGATCGAAAGAATTTTAGATAGATAGATAGATTGTTAGATCGATAGATCGATAGATAGATTTGCTGGGTAGTTGAAAGAAAGTGAGAGTCTTATTATGGTCGTGGATAAAGTTAGAGATGGTTTGGTTGGTTGGTTGGTTGGTTGGTTGGTTGGTTGGATAGAATGTTAGACAGACAGATAGATAGTTCAACATAGATAGACAGTTAGATAGAATATTAGCTAGATATATTGTTAGATAGATAGACAGATATTGTTAGATAGATAGATAGATAGATAGATAGATAGATAGATAGATAGATAGATAGTTAGTAGTACCTGAGGCTGGTGCAGAGGCCCAGCTCCGGGGGAACCTGCATGATGTCGTTGTTCTTGAGGTCCAGGGTGGCCAGGGACCCCAGGCCCTGCAGCTGCATGGCGTCCACGCCTCCCACCTGGTTGTTGCTGAGCAGGACGCTCTCCAGACTAGACACCCGGTACAGCACCTCCGGGAACGACTTAAACCTGTAATAGGGCAGACATAACCATGTCATAACCCTGACCTTAACCCTGTCATAACCCGGACAAAGACCAGACATAGCCCTGACATAACCCTTTCATAACCCTATCAAACTTGTCATAACCCTGTCGGACCTGTCATAACCCTGTCAGACCTGTCGTAACCCTGTCAGACCTGTCATAACCCTGTCATAACCCTGTCAGACCTGTCATAACCCTGTCAGACCTGTCATAACCCTGTCATAACCCAGTCAGACCTGTTATAACCCTGTCAGACCTGTCATAACCCTGTCATAACCCTGTCATAACCCAGTCAGACTTGTCATAACCCAGTCAGACCTGTTATAACCCTGTCAGACCTGTCATAACCCAGTCAGACCTGTCGTAACCCTGTCAGACCTGTCATAACCCTGTCAGACCTGTCATAACCCAATCAGACCTGTCGTAACCCTGTCAGACCTGTCGTAACCCTGTCAGACCTGTCGTAACCCTGTCAGACCTGTCTTAACCCTGTCAGACCTGTCATAACCCAGTCAGACCTGTCGTAACCCTGTCAGACCTGTCGTAACCCTGTCAGACCTGTCATAACCCTCTCGTAACCCTGTCAGACCTGTCATAACCCAGTCAGACCTGTCGTAACCCTGTCAGACCTGTCGTAACCCTGTCAGACCTGTCATAACCCTCTCGTAACCCTGTCAGACCTGTCATAACCCTGTCAGACCTGTCATAACCCAATCAGACCTGTCGTAACCCTGTCAGACCTGTCGTAACCCTGTCAGACCTGTCATAACCCAGTCAGACCTGTCGTAACCCAGTCAGACCTGTCATAACCCAGTCAGACCTGTCGTAACCCTGTCAGACATGTCATAACCCTCTCGTAACCCTGTCATAACCCTCTCGTAACCCTGTCAGACCTGTCATAACCCTGGCAGACCTGTCATAACCCTGGCAGACCTGTCATAACCCTGGCAGACCTGTCATAACCCTGGCAGACCTGTCATAACCCTGTCAAACCTGTCATAACCCTGTCAGACCTGTCGTAACCCTGTCAGACCTGTCGTAACCCTGTCAGACCTGTCGTAACCCTGTCAGACCTGTCGTAACCCTGTCGTAACCCTGTCAGACCTGTCATAACCCTGTCAGACCACCCCAGGCCATGGTGTTAGACCACTGGACCACCCCAGGCTATGGTACTAGACCACTGGACCACCCCAGGCCATGGTACTAGACCACTGGACCACCCTAGGCCATGGTACTAGACCACTGGACCACCCCAGGCCACACCCTGTCATAAACATGACTAAACACCATATGAACCATCTGATTACAGATACAGTGTGGTTAACTATGATCATGTGACGGGTGGACAGGCATTCCGACCTGTTGAAGGACAGCGTGATACTCCGTAGCTTCGTCAAGGCTTCCAGTTCCCCCGGAAGCTCCGTTAGAAGGTTGTTCCTGGAGAAAAGACAGATCACATCACCTAACAACACAAACCATCACCTAACATCACCTAACAATACCACACATCACCTAACATCACCTAACAATACCACACATCACCCAACATCACTTAACAATACCACACATCACCTAACATCACCTAACAATACCACACATCACCTAACAATACCACACATCACCTAACAACACAAACCATCACCTAACAATACTACACATCACTTAACATCACCTAACAATACCACACATCACCTAACATCACCTAACAATACCACACATCACCTAACATCATCGAACAATACCACACATCACCTAACAATACCACACATCACTTAACATCACCTAACAATACCACACATCACCTAACAATACCACACATCACCTAACAATACCACACATCACCTAACAACACAAACCATCACCTAACAATACCTAACAACACCACACATCAGCTAACAATACCTAACAATACTACACATCACCTAACATCACCTAACAATACCACACATCACCTAACATCACCTAACAATACCACACATCACCTAACAATACCACACATCACCTAACATCATCGAACAATACCACACATCACCTAACATCACCTAACAATACCACACATCACCTAACAATACCTAACAATACCACACATCACCTAACATCACCTAACAATACCACACATCACCTAACAATACCACACATCACTTAACATCACCTAACAATACCACACATCACCTAACAATACCACACATCACCTAACAACACCACACATCACCTAACATCACTTAACAATACCACACATCACCTAACAATACCTAACAATACCACACATCACCTAACAATACCACACATCACCTAACAATACCACACATCACTTAACAACACCTAACATCACCTAACAATACCACACATCACCTAACAATACCACACATCACTTAACAACACCTAACAATACCACACATCACCTAACAATACCACACATCACCTAACATCACCTAACAATACCACACATCACTTAACAATACCACACATTACTTAACATCACCTAACAATACCACACATCACCTAGCAACACCACACATCACCTAACATCACCTAACAATACCACACATCACCTAACATCACCTAACAATACCACACATCACCTAACATCACCTAACAATACCTAACAATACCACACATCAGCTAGTGTGTGTGTGTGTGTGTGTGTGTGTGTGTGTGTGTGTGGTGTGTGGTACCTGAGGTCGATGTGCTGTAGCTGCTGCAGCATGCAGAACTCCAGAGGAAGGCAGGTGAGTTTGTTAAAGCCCAGGTTGATGTCCGAGACCGAGTCCTTCAGCTCCACCACCCTTCGGGGGGGAGGGCGATAGAGAGAGAGAGAGAGAGAGAGAGAGAGAAAGAGAGAGTGAGAGAGAGAGAGAGAAAAAGAAAAAGAAAGAGAATAAGAAGAGAGAGGGAGAGTAACCCTATGTATGTAACCCCAACACCCATCACACCCCTTCCCTGTGTGTGTGTGTGTGTGTGTGTGTGTGTGTGTGTGTGTGTGTGTATAACTACCTGGGTGGTACAGCTGTCAGCTGGTTCTTGCTGAAGTTCACACAGGTGACAGTCTCTCCGCTCACGGCGTCAAACACCTTGTCAGGAATACACACCTCCTGCTTCTCACTAGGGGTTACACACACACACACACACACACGTTACCATGCGTGTGAAGCTGGAGTGTAGAGGTGTTTTAAAGGTGCAGGTCAAGTGTTTCATGCATACCTGTAGTCCAGAGTCTTGAGTGTTCTGATCGCGTGGAGGTTGATCTTGGCCTGGCTGGGGAGGGTCATCGCTGTGTTCACCTCCACTGCTGCAGCAGGCTCCTCTACAGAGACAGCAACACACAACAGACATCTCACTACTGGCTGGTCTGTAGAACAGTGACTGGTCTGTCTGTAGAATGGGTGACTGTTTTCTGTACCTTTAATTCGCCCTTGCAAGTATTTCAGCAGCTCATTGGTGCCTTTCTGTGGAGAAGAACAAACAGATATCAGATTACAGCTACCATAGTCTTGGCTACAGCTGCCATCGCCTAGGCTACAGCTGCCATCGCCTAGGCTACAGCTGCCATCGCCTAGGAAACCACTACTGTCGTCTAGGTTACCACTACCGTTGTCTAGGTTACCACTACCGTCGCCTAGGTTAGCACTACCGTCGCCTAGGTTACAGCTGCCATCACTCACCGTGAGCAGGTCTCTCCTGATGCCTCTCAGCGGGTTCCCCTCCAGAGTCAGCATCTTCAACTTGGGCAGGAGGCAGAGGGCGCTGGGCAGACTGGACACGAACCACTCTGTTATAGTGTATATCTCTGCTACGCTATGCTAACCTCTCTGTTATAGTGTATATCTATGCTAACCTCTCTGTTATAGTGTATATCTATGCTAACCTCTCTGTTGTAGTGTATATCTCTGCTATGCTAACCTCTCTGTTATAGTGTATATCTATGCTAACCTCTCTGTTGTAGTGTATATCTCTGCTATGCTAACCTCTCTGTTGTAGTGTATATCTCTGCTATGCTAACCTCTCTGTTGTAGTGTATATCTCTGCTATGCTAACCTCTCTGTTATAGTGTATATCTATGCTAACCTCTCTGTTGTAGTGTATATCTCTGCTACGCTATGCTAACCTCTCTGTTATAGTGTATATCTCTGCTAACCTCTCTGTTATAGTGTATATCTATGCTAACCTCTGTTATAATGTATATCTATGGTAACCTCTCTGTTATAGTGTATATCTATGCTAACCTCTCTGTTATAGTGTATATCGCTAACTAGCCGCTAACTAACTGTTAACTAGCCGTTCACTTGCCTTCACCTACCTGCTGATGTCGTTGTTGACCAGGTCGAAGCGCTCCAGGCCCTGCAGCAGTGCCACCTCCTCAGGTAAGCTCTTCACCTTGTTATCCCTCAGCTCCAGAACGCTCAGGGCACCCAGGTGTCTCAGGTGCTCCGCCTCCAACACCTCGATCTGGTTGTTCCCCACGTGGAGCTCCTAGGAGAGAGGAGAGGTTATACTAACAATAATTATAACAACAATAATTATACTAACAATAACTATAACAACAATACCTATACTAACAACAACTATACTAACAATAACTATACTAATAATGACTATACTAACAACAACTAACAATGACTATACTAACAACAACTAACAATGACTATACTAACAACAACTAACAATAACTATACTAACAATAACTAACAACAACTATACTAACAATAACTAACAACAACTATACTAACAATAACAACTATACTAACAACAACTAACAATAACTATACTAACAACTAACAATAACTATAACAACAATAACTACTAACAATAACTATACTAACAACAACTAACAATAACTACTAACAATAACTATACTAACAACAACTAACAATAACTATAACAACAATAACTACTAACAATAACTATACTAACAACAACTAACAACAACTATACTAACAACAACTAACAACAACCATACTAACAATAACTATACTAACAACAACTATACTAACAACAACTACACTAACAATAACTATACTAACAACAACTATACTAACAACTATACTAACAACAACTATACTAACAATAACAACTACACTAACAATAACTATACTAACAACAACTAACAACAACCATACTAACAATAACTAACAATAACTATACTAACAACAACTATACTAACAACAACTACACTAACAACAACTATACTAACAACTATACTAACAACAACTATACTAACACTAACTATATTAACAACAACTAACAATAACTATACTAACAATAATACTAACAACAACTATACTAATAACAACTATACGAACAACTAACAATAACTATACAAACAACAACTATACTAACAATAACTATATTAACAATAACTATACTAACAACAACTATACTAACAACAACTATACTAACAACAACTATACTAACAACTATACTAACAACAACTATACTAACACTAACTATATTAACAACAACTAACAATAACTATACTAACAATAATACTAACAACAACTATACTAATAACAACTATACGAACAACTAACAATAACTATACAAACAACAACTATACTAACAATAACTATATTAACAATAACTATACTAACAACAACTATACTAACAACAACTAACAATAACTATACTAACAATAACTATACTAACAACAACTATACTAACAACTAACAACAACTATACTAACAACAACTATACTAACAACAACTAACAATAACTATACTAACAATAATACTAACAACAACTCTACTAACAACAACTATACTAACAATAACTATACTAACAACAACTATACTAACAATAATTATACTAACAACTAACAATAACTATACTAACAATAACAACTATACTAACAACAACTATACTAACAATAACTATATTAACAATAACTACACTGTTCAAAAAAATTAAGGGAACACTTAATCGTCACAGTGTAACACCAAGTCAGTTAAACTTCAGGGATATCAATCTGCCCATTTAGGAAGCACAAGTGATTGTGAATCAATTTCACCTGCTTTGGTGCAAATGAAAGTGACAACAGGTGCACTGGAGAGGCAAAAGCAAGACAACCCCCAAAAAGGTAATGGTTTTGCATGTGGTGGCCACAGACAATTGCTCTCTCCTTATCCTTCCTGACTTATTCTTCTCTAGTTTTGTGTTCTGCTAGTGTCCTTGTCACTACTGGTAGCGTGAGGCGGTACCTGCAGCCCACTCAGGTTGCACAGGTAGTCCAGCTCCTCCAGGACGGCACATCCATACGTGCGGTCGCAAGAAGGTTTGCTGTGTCTCCCAGCACAGTCTCAAGAGCATGGAGGAGATACCAGGAGACCGGCCGTTACACGAGGAGAGCTGGACAGGGTCGTAGAAGGGCATCAACACAACAGCAGGACCAGTATCTGCTCCTTTGTGCGAGAAGGAACAGGAGGAGCACTGCCAGAGCCCTACAAAATGGCCTCCAGCAAGCTACTGGTGTGATTGTGTCTGACCAAACTGTCAGAAACAGACTCCATGAGGGTGGCATGAGGGCCCGACGTCCTCTAGTGGGACCTGTGCTCACTGCCCAGCACCGTGCAGCTCGATTGGCATTCGCGAGAGAACACCAGAATTGGCAGGTCCGTCATTGGCGTCCTGTTCTCTTCACAGATGAGAGCAGGTTCACACTGAGCACATGTGACAGGCGTGAAAGAGTCTGGAGATCCATCCAGCATGACCGGTTTGGCGGTGGGTCAGTGATGGTCTGGGGAGGCATATCCTTGGAGGGTCGCACAGACCTCCATGTCATAGCCAACGGTACCCTAACCCTAACACATACACACTACTGAATCACATCCTGAGTTGCTGTGATAAAATTCACACAAGTTGGATCAGCCTGTGATTTGAATTTTTTACTTAGATTTTCGCTGTGATTTTGAATCCAGCCCTCAATGGGTTGATGATTTTGGTTTCCATTGACTGTTGTTACGTCATTTTGTTCTCAACAAATTATACAATGTACATCAGTAAAGATTTTCAACTTGAAAAATTCGTTCATCAAGATCTGATGTGTCCCTTAAGTGTTCCCTTAATTTCTTTGAGCAGTGTATAATAACAATAATAATAATATTTATTTATATAACAATAATAATATGTATTTATATAACAATAACAATAATATGTATTTATATAACAATAACTATACTAACCATAACTATAATAACAATAATTATAATAATAATATTTATATTTATTTATATAGCACCTTTTTAAAACAGTGTTACAAAGTGCTTTACAAATGTGCAGATAAAACAGATATGCAAATAAAAACAAAAATATAAAGTAAAAAACAGTAAAACACATTAAAAAAGAATATCAATTAAAGAACATCAATTAAATGCTAGTCTAGAAAGTCAATTAAAGGCTACATGGAGCTCCTCCAGAAGAGGTTAGGGTGGTCCCCTCCTCCCTACAGGGAGCTCCTCCAGAAGAGGTTAGGGTGGTCCCCTCCTCCCTACAGGGAGCTCCTCCAGAAGAGGTTAGGGTGGTCCCCTCCTCCCTACAGGGAGCTCCTCCAGAAGAGGTTAGGGTGGTCCCCTCCCTACAGGGAGCTCCTCCAGAAGAGGTTAGGGTCGTCCCCTCCTACCTACAGGGAGCTCCTCCAGAAGAGGTTAGGGTGGTCCCCTCCTCCCTACAGGGATCTCCTCCAGAAGAGGTTAGGGTGGTCCCCTCCCTACAGGGAGCTCCTCCAGGAGAGGTTAGGGTGGTCCCCTCCCTACAGGGAGCTCCTCCAGAAGAGGTTAGGGTCGTCCCCTCCTCCCTACAGGGAGCTCCTCCAAGAGAGAGGAGAGGTTGGTCCTCACCTCTCTGAGCTCAGAGACAGCATTGTATCTTATTATTAGTATTACATACTGTTACATACCACTTATTGTTTAAGAGCTAGCTTGCCCAAAGCACTTCATCACACCGTCTACGGCTGTATTCTGTGTATGTGACAAATAAACTTTGATTTGATTTGCATCTCTACTATCTTTACCTTGAGTGTCTTGCAGGAGGGCAGCTCAGGGAGGAAGCGGAGTCTGTTGTGTCTCAGATAGAGCTGTTCCAGAGAGGCCATCTGAGCCAGGACCTGAGGGACACTCTCCAGCTCGTTATGAGTGCAGTCGAGTAGCCGCAGATCTGGGGAGCAGAGTAGAGGATGGGAGGGGAGGGGAGGGGAGGAGAGAAGGGGGGGAGGGGAGGAGAGGAGAATAGGGTAGAGTACAGTAGAGGAGGGTAGGTTAGGGTAGAGGAGGGTAGGGTAGAGGAGCGTAGGTTAGGGTAGAGGAGGGTAGGGTAGAGGAGGGTAGGTTAGGGTAAAGGAGGGTAGAGGAGGGTAGGGTAGGGTAGAGGAGGGTAGGTTAGGGTAGAGGAGGGTAGGGTAGAGGAGGGTAGGTTAGGGTAGAGGAGGGTAGGGTAGGGTAGAGGAGGGTAGGTTAGGGTAGAGGAGGGTAGGGTAGAGGAGGGTAGGTTAGGGTAGAGGAGGGTAGGGTAGGTAGAGGAGGGTAGAGGAGGGTAGGTTAGGGTAGAGGAGGGTAGGTTAGGGTAGAGGAGGGTAGGTTAGGGTAAAGGAGGGTAGGTTAGGGTAGAGGAGGGTAGGTTAGGGTAGAGGAGGGTAGGGTAGGGTAGAGGAGGGTAGGTTAGGTTAGGGTAGAGGAGGGTAGGTTAAGGTAGTGGAGGGTAGATTAGGGTAAAGGAGGGTGGGTTAGGGTAGAGGAGGGTAGAGGAGGGTGGGTTAGGGTAGAGGAGGGTAGATTAGGGTAGAGGAGGGTAGGTTAGGGTAGGGTGGAGGGTAGGTTAGGGTAGAGGAGGGTAGGTTAGGGTAGAGGAGGGTAGGTTAGGGTAGAGGAGGGTAGGTTAGGGTAGAGGAGGGTAGGTTAGGGTAGGGTGGAGGGTAGGTTAGGGTAGAGGAGGGTAGGTTAGGGTAGAGGAGGGTAGGTTAGGGTAGAGGAGGGTAGGTTAGGGTAGGGTGGAGGGTAGGTTAGGGTAGAGGAGGGTAGGTTAGGGTAGAGGAGGGTAGGTTAGGGTAGAGGAGGGTAGGTTTTACTGAAGATGACTGATGTACAGTCAGCCATCAACCCTAACCCTAACCTACTGAGACTAATGTACTTATTGTAAGTCGCTTTGGGTAAAAGCGTCTGCTAAATGACTTCAATGTAAAATGTAACAGAACCAAAGACGTTCAGACAGACTGTGGTTCTTACTGCTCATAGCACTGACACCAGAGGGAAGGCTCCTCAGACGGTTGTGGGACAGGTTGAGCTTCACCAGCTGGGTCAGACACCCCAGGCCGTCAGGCAGCGAGGTCAGCTGGTTGTTGGAGAGGTCCTTTCACAGAGAAAACAAACACAAGTTAATAAAAGGTGACCGTGCCTTTGCCATTAGGACCCCTAGACTCTGGAACATCCTGCATGAGGATATTAGGCTAGCAAGATCAGTATTCTCTTTTAAATCTCTTCTTAAAACTAATTTTTATAGACTAGCATTTAACTGACGCTGCTCTTATTCTTT
Source organism: Argentina silus (assembly GCF_951799395.1). Classification (NCBI taxonomy): domain Eukaryota; kingdom Metazoa; phylum Chordata; class Actinopteri; order Argentiniformes; family Argentinidae; genus Argentina; species Argentina silus. Next base: position 53,720,184 of record NC_139653.1, on the reverse strand, counting down.
TTAATGTGTCTGTGATTTATGGTTTTCCACTTATTTTTTTGTTTTTATTTGCGTATCTGTTTTATCTATTTGTAAAGCATTTTGTAACACTGTTTAAAAGGTGCTATATCAATAATAATATATAATAATAATAAACTTTATTTATCAACCTGTTATTGACACATCTAATTGATGTCCATTATGGTATATTTCTAATTCCACCCCTCAGCTGCTCCCAGCCCATCCCATCTTTCTCGATATGTCGCCCTCTCCTGGTCTCCTTGTGCTATAGACCTTTCAATTGTGCTGTGATGTCATAGTTTCTGAAACTATCAAGTCTTCGAGCCTGCACACAATTTAAGATAAAAATGTATATTTTTGCTAAGAGTACGATTATATTCATTATTGACTGTCCATCTGATACCAAGTCACCCAAGAGTGCATTTGTAAGGTTATTTTTAGATGAACATTGTTGTTTTTTTTGCCAGCCATTCCTGAACCTCAGACCAAAAGTCAGACACAAGGGGGTAATACCAAAACTGATGTTGTATTGCTTCGGTTTCCTACCACATCAGTTTATGTTTATATCAGTTTATATATTGATTCAAAAATCTCCATAGAGAGGTCATAAGACCTGTTATGAACAGGTCTATCCTCTATCCATAGACAGGTCATAAGACCTGTTATGAACACGTTTATCTTTCTTCTGGCTCTTCAAAGAACCCTTTTTTTCGAAGAGTGTATCACATGTAATCAGCCGTTCACGCTCACCCTCAAATAATGGGTGAATGGATGAAAGAATAAATGAAACCTGTTTTTATTGCCATTGAAGGGAGTTTGCTTTGCACTAGTAGTGTGTTTGGCTTCTTAGCCAATGAGAATAAAGCTCGGCAGTAAACGTACGATGTCATCGAGGTTGTGGAGCTGGGCCACCTCTTCGGGGAGATGTTCTAGAAGGTTCTGCTGCAGGTGGAGACAGCGAAGGTTCCGCAGCCCAAACACCTCCGCCGGCAGCTCCCTCAGCCGGTTGTGACTGCAGGGCAGTAGGGTAGGGTTAGGGTTAGGATTGGGGTTAGGGGCTAGGGCTGGGGTTTGGGTTAGGGGTAAGGGGTGGGGTTAGGGTGTGGGGGTTAGGGCTAGGGGGTAGGGCTAGGGGGTAGGGGTGGGGATTGGGTTGGGGCTAGGGGTGGGGTTAGGGTGTGGGGGTTAGGGGTTGAGGTTAGGGCTAGGGTTAGGGTGTGGGGGTTTGGGTTAGGGTTGGGGTGTGGGGGTTAGGTTTAGGGGTTAGGGTCTCCCCAGGATGTTTGAACAGTGTGTCCGGAGGATCGCATCATCAAAAAGTGACTCGTTTGTTTAAAATGCACAATACATACAGCTAAAATACATACAGCTAAAATACATACAGCTAAAATCACTGAATTCACAGAGGAACATCGTTTCACAACGCTTTCACTTTTTAGTTTTTAACAACAATGTTCTTGGTGATCACAGATAGTTGCTCTATCGTTACTAAATATATACTTTAATTTGCCACACCACACACACACACCATACACACAACCACCACACACACACACACACACACACACACACACACCAACAACCACCACACCATACACACACACACAACAACCACCACACCATACACACACACACACACAGTTGTTGGGCATCGGTACGTACCTCAGAATGACTTTCTGGAGCTGCTCCAACTCTCCGATAGCTTTGGGTAGAGAGGTGAGCTGGTTGTCATGGACCTGAGGGAGGGGAAACACGTCAGAACAGACTACTACAACAATTATTGTTATTGTTTTTATTACCTTTTATTGTTGATTACTGTGGTATTGTTGAAGAGTTGCTCTGCCCCAAGCATTCCATTGCTTTGCCTACTTGTATCCCATGTAATGATAAATAAACTTTGAACCTGAACTTGATAGCAGATCCTTCCATTCAAACACTGCTGGGTCTAACTTGTAGAGTAACACTTTCACACACCTGGCTTTATCTTTATAGGGCTGTTTTCAGAGACAGAGTTAATAACTCACATATATACACAATGTAGCAAACAGCAGGATAGAGTAGTTTGCCCTAAGCGGGTATCGAACTCTCCACCTTCTGCTTACAAACCGACCACGCTAGCTACAACACCAAGAGAGTTAACTAGCTACAACACCAAGAGAGTTAACTAGCTACAACAACAAGAGAGTTAACTAGCTACAACACCAAGAGAGTTAACTAGCTACAACACCAAGAGAGTTAACTAGCTACAACACCAAGAGAGTTAACTAGCTACAACACCAAGAGAGTTAACTAGCTACAACACCAAGAGAGTTAACTAGCTACAACACCAAGAGAGTTAACTAGCTACAACACCAAGAGAGTTAACTAGCTACAACACCAAGAGAGTTAACTAGCTACAACACCAAGAGAGTTAACTAGCTACAACACCAAGAGAGTTAACTAGCTACAACACCAAGAGAGTTAACTAGCTACAACACCAAGAGAGTTAACTAGCTACAACACCAAGAGAGTTAACTAGCTACAACACCAAGAGAGTTAACTAGCTACAACACCAAGAGAGTTAACTAGCTACAACAACAAGAGAGTTAACTAGCTACAACACCAAGAGAGTTAACTAGCTACAACACCAAGAGAGTTAACTAGCTACAACAACAAGAGAGTTAACTAGCTACAACACCAAGAGAGTTAACTAGCTACAACACCAAGAGAGTTAACTAGCTACAACACCAAGAGAGTTAACTAGCTACAACACCAAGAGAGTTAACTAGCTACAACAACAAGAGAGTTAACTAGCTACAACACCAAGAGAGTTAACTAGCTACAACACCAAGAGAGTTAACTAGCTACAACACCAAGAGAGTTAACTAGCTACAACACCAAGAGAGTTAACTAGCTACAACACCAAGAGAGTTAACTAGCTACAACAACAAGAGAGTTAACTAGCTACACCAACAAGAGAGTTAACTAGCTACAACACCAAGAGAGTTAACTAGCTACACCACCAAGAGAGTTAACTAGCTACACCTCCTAGCTACACCACCAAGACAGTTAACCCCCTAGGCGGAGCTGCTAACGGACCTTACTCAGGGTCGTATATAATACTCACATCTAAGACCACAAGGGCGGGCAGCAGCCGGAGGTCCTCCGACAGCCCCTGGAGCTTGTTGGAGGCCAGCAACAGTTTGGTCAGGTCCGTCTGGTCCCACCACCGCTCCTCGGCTCCAAAGGACAGGTTCTGTTTCGCTTCCTCCGGGGTGTCCAGGTTCAGCCTCCACACACTCTGTGGGACTGAAACATGCGGATAAATGACTTCAAAATGCGAACAAAACATGACAACAACATAGGCGACGCTGCGACCGTTTCTTTCGCTGAGTTACCTTCAGTGAGACCCCGGCCGCACAAATTCAGTTGCCCGCTTTTTCTGGCAGCCTTCAACAGCCCGTTGGGGACAGCAGGTTCTTCTTTGTCCGTTTTAAACCCAACTCGAGAGTCCACATGAGCTTGAGCCCCTCTTTTGAAGCGCGACATGTCGATGACTAGAGTAGTCGGCTAGCTTCTTCTTCTGTTGGCGGTCGTTAGGTGGAATATTATGATTTGCGACTGTCAAACGTAATGCTGGCCAGCTGTCAAACTGCTCCCATATGACAGTTTCACATCCGGGTCATCGTGTGAGTCAAATTCACAATAAAAGTCCCAGCTAGAATTCGAAAGAAAGAAGAAAAAAACGCAATAAACAAATTGATGAATATTGGACTGAAACGTGAATAAGCATAGAATAATCATGTCTATAATTACAATATGGCCAATGTATCGACATTCTACATATCTCTTTTTTCATAGGTTTGACACGAGCCCTCTTATTTTGAAGATCTTGACGAAAGAACCCGGAAGTGGTCGCGTTCGGTCCTGCCAGCGTTCTAAACAGTTCTGAACTTTCTTGTCCATGTGACTACAACTGGAAGTACAGCCTGAATCTGCCAAAACTAGATTTCACGAAGTGAGTATGCTTTACTTTTAATCTGCCAGCATGGATTAAATGAACAGGTTTCTAGCGTAAGCGTTCAGCCTCAAATGCTAATGAATAAAACACTTAGCCTACTTGGCTAGTTAGCTAACATCTAGCACAGGTAGTGGTTTTGTAACCATGAAGCTAGCTAGCTATGTAGCTTTGCTAGCTGAGCTCCCCTCTTAAAACATCAGATTGGGGCTAGGTGTAGATCTTAAAGGGAACTCCTTAAACTCATGTTTAGGCCGTTTACTTGTTACTTTGATTGATTCTACTACTTTGTACATACATAGCCGGATAGCATCCTCCTGGGTGTGGTGTGGTGTGGTGTGGTGTGGTGTGGTGTGTGTGTGTGTGTGTGTGTGTGTGTATATATATATATATATATATATATATATATATATATATATATATATATATATATATATATATATATATATATATACACATACACATATATACACACACACACACATATATATATATATATATATATATATATATATATACACATACACACACATCATGTCACATAACATTGAATGAACATATATACTTGTTTATACTGTTCATACTGTATATTTTTTAGTACTTCTATTTTATTTTATTTTATTCTATTTTAAAACTTATTGTATTGTTGCACTACTCTGTGGCACTGTCACTTTTGCATTTCACTACTTGTATGCACGTGACAAATAAAGAATCTTGAATCCATATATATATATGTGTGTGTGTGTGTGTGTGTGTGTGTGTGTGTGTGTGTGTGTGTGTGTGTGTGTGTGTGATTCCCAGCATGGCCAGTGAACAGCAGTTGGCAGCAGTGGGTCAGGTCCTGGCGGACCCCAAACAGGACCTGACGACGCGGTTCAGAGCGCTGTTCACCCTGCGTGACCTGGGCGGGGCGGAGGCCATCCGCTGGATCAGCCTCACCTTCGCAGACGAGTCGGCGCTGCTCAAACACGAGCTGGCGTACTGCCTGGGCCAGATGCAGGACCAGAGGGCCATCCCCACCCTGGAGGCCGTGCTCAGAGACCCCAGTCAGGAGCCCATGGTCAGGCATGAAGCAGGTACGACAGCCCCGCCCTGTACTGCAGCAGCATTTGCATCGGTGAAGAGGGGTTTGTCTAATGCCGATGGCCCCCGGGTCCGAGCATTGATTACTTTGTCTTATGATGACTGTTGGATAGATGATTCACTTACTTAAACACATGTATTTGTTGTCAGTCGCTTTAGATAAAGGCATCTGCTAAATGCCATAAATGTAAATGTAATGGGTGACCTCTCTCTCTCAGATGTCTGTATTTATAGCCTACATTTAATGTGGTTCTTCGTACTGTCCTGCAGCATTGGTGAATAGTTGCACTCTCTCTCTCACACACACAAGCATATGATGCCATACTACGATGACTGCTAGTATCTTCTGTGTTTCTGTTTCTGCTGCTACCTCTATCTTATGTTATTTGTTTATTATGACTTAATTGTTGCATTGTTTAGGAGCTAGTTGTCCCTAAGCATTTCATTGCACCTAACTCTAAACTTTTTGATTGTATTGAGTGTTTGTCTAACGGGTGACCTCTGACCTCTCTCTCCAGGGGAGGCGCTGGGGGCCATCGGGGACCCCAAGGTCCTGGACCTCCTGAAAGAGTACTCGGAGGACCCTGTCATTGAGGCACGTCTAACCCTAACCCAGCCCTAACTCTAACCCTGCCCTAACTAACCCTGCCCTAACTCTAACCCTGCCCTAACGCTATCCCTGCCCTGAACCTAACTCTAACCCTGCCCTAACGCTAACTCTAACCCTGCCCTAACTCTAACCCTGCCCAAACTCTAACCCTGCCCTGACCCTAACCTAATGCTAACCCTGCCCGAACGCTAACTCTAACCCTGCCCTAACTCTAACTCTAACCCTGCCCTAACTCTAACCCTGCCCTAACTCTAAACCTGACATCCCATGGTGAAGTGACGAGGCGTTCAGATGGTGTCAGATAACATCCCATGTCCAGAGTGTCACGGCTGCACTTCTCTCCCTCGCCTGCAGGTGGCGGAGACGTGCCAGCTGGCGCTCAGGCGTCTGGAGTGGCTGATGAGCGGAGGAGACCTGAAAGGGGAGGAGTCAACCGATGGAAACCCCTACAGCTCTGTAGACCCCGCCCCTCCCGCCCCCAGGAAGAGTGTGTCTGAGCTCCGGACTCAGCTATTGGACGAGAGCCTGCCACTGTTCGAACGCTACAGAGCCATGTTCGCCCTCCGCAACCTGGGCACGGAGGAGGCCGTGCTGGCACTGGGTGACGGTGAGGAACACACACACACTACACACACACACACACACACACACACACACACACACTACACACACACTACACACTACACTAATAACCCAACCTCTCTACCCCCCCTCCATAATAACCCTACCTCTCTACCCCCCCCCATAATAACCCTACCTCTCTACCCCCCCCCCCATAATAACCCTACCTCTCTACCCCCCCCCCATAATAACCCTACCTCTCTACCCCCTCTCTCTCTCCATAATAACCCTACCTCTCTACCCCCTCTCTCTCTCCATAATAACCCTACCTCTCTACCCCCTCTCTCTCTCCATAATAACCCCCCCAGGCCTCCAGTGCAGCAGTGCCCTGTTCCGTCACGAGATTGGCTACGTCCTGGGTCAGATGCAGCATGCGGCAAGCATCCCCCAGCTGCGCGCGGCACTGGAGCGCACGCAGGAGAGCGGCATGGTGAGGCACGAGTGCGCCGAGGCTCTGGGCGCCATTGGGCGGGAGGAATGCGTGGAGGTGCTGCAGCGTTACTGTGGAGACGCGGAGAGGGTGGTGAAGGAGAGCTGTGAGGTGGCGTTGGACATGCTGGAGTACGAGAACAGCACCACCCAGTTCCAGTACGCAGATGGGCTGCTGAGGCAGCAGGGGGCGCTGTGACGCCTCCCGGCCGCCGGCGGGGGCCTCAGACGAACTGTCTGAGAACACTTGTCTTCTTCATCATCGTCATCATCGTCGTTGTGGTCACCCGGTGTCACAACTGTCTGACTCATCTGTACCTGCTGGCTGTGGAGCTCCACAGAATGACAGTTTAAACATTTCCATTTCTCCATATTTTAAACTTTGTTTTGGGTTTGTTTTATTTATTGTTGTCATGAAAGCAAGATTGACAAATTGGTCAAGAATGTTTATTTTGACACCCCACCCCCCCCTCCTCCAAGCTTGGAGATTGTACCATTCCAGCATTATTTCAATTCACTTGTTGTGGTCAAGTGATGTGCTCTGATTTGTACACGTCTGAAATCAGGGAATGTGAAATCTCTCAATAAACAATCAATGAATCAATTAAATCCACTGCGCTGCAACATAGCTGTCATTGTTAACTTTTACTTGTTACAACCCTGTTACATTTTACATTGAAGTCATTTAGCAGACGCTTTTATCCAAAGTGACTTACAGTAAGTACATTAGTCTCAGTGAGTGAATCAACTATCCATCATTCATCAGTAAAACCTTCCATAAGAACAAGTGTCATCAGCAGTCACACTACTGGAGAAAAGAACGCACCTATTTTGTTTTTTTACTGGTAATGTAGGGTGTTAGGGGTGGTAATGTAGGGTGTTAGGGTGTGGTAATGTAGGGTGTTAGGGGTGGTAATGTAGGGTGATAGGGTGGTAATGTAGGGTGTTAGGGGGTGGTAATGTAGGGTGTTAGGGTGGTAATGTAGGGTGTTAGGGGTGGTAATGTAGGGTGGTAATGTACGGTGTTAGGGGGTGGTAATGTAGGGTGTTAGGGGTGGTAATGTAGGGTGTTAGGGGTGGTAATGTAGGGTGTTAGGGTGTGGTAATGTAGGGTGTTAGGGTGGTAATGTAGGGTGTCAGGGGGTGGTAATGTAGGGTGTTAGGGGGTGGTAATGTAGGGTGTTAGGGTGGTAATGTACGGTGTTAGGGGGTGGTAATGTAGGGTGTTAGGGGTGGTAATGTAGGGTGGTAATGTACGGTGTTAGGGGGTGGTAATGTAGGGTGTTGGGGGTGGTAATGTAGGGTGTTAGGGGGTAATGTAGGGGGGGTAATGTAGGGTGTTAGGGGTGGTAATGTAGGGTGTTAGGGGGTAATGTAGGGGGGGTAATGTAGGGTGTTAGGGGTGGTAATGTAGGGTGTTAGGGGTTTTAATGTAGGGTGTTAGGGGGTGGTAATGTAGGGTGTTAGGGGGGTAATGTAGGGTGTTAGGGGTGGTAATGTAGGGTGTTAGGGGCTGGTAATGTAGGGAGTTAGGGGGTAATGTAGGGTGTTAGGGGGTGGTAATGTAGGGTGTTAGGGGTGGTAATGTAGGGTGTTAGGGAGTGGTAATGTGTGGTGTTAGGGGGTGGTAATGTAGGGTGTTAGGGTTGGTAATGTAGGGTGTTAGGGGTGGTAATGTAGGGTGTTAGGGGGTGGTAATGTAGGATGTTAGGGGGTGGTAATGTAGGGAGTTAGGGGGTGGTAATGTAAGGAGTTAGGGGGTGGTAATGTAGGGGGTGGTAATGTAGGGTGTTAGGGGGTAATGTAGGGAGTTAGGGGGTGGTAATGTAGGGAGTTAGGGGGTGGTAATGTAGGGTGGTAGGGGGTAGTAATGTAGGGTGTTAGGGGTGGTAATGTAGGGTGTTAGGGGGTAATGTAGGGTGTTAGGGGGTGGTAATGTAGGGTGTTAGGGTGGTAATGTAGGCTGTTAGGGGATAATGTAGGGTGTTAGGGGGTGGTAATGTAGGGTGTTAGGGTGGTAATGTAGGGTGTTAGGGTGGTAATTTAGGGTGTTAGGGGTGGTAATGTAGAGTGTTAGGGGAGGTAATGTAGGGTGTTAGGGGGTGGTAATGTAGGGAGTTAGGGGGGTAATGTAGGGTGTTAGGGGTGGTAATGTAGGGAGTTAGGAGGGGGTAATGTAGGGTGTTAGGGGTGGTAATGTAGGGTGTTAGGGTGGTAATGTAGGGAGTGAGGGGGTGGTAATGTAGGGTGTTAGGGGTGGTAATGTAGGGAGTTAGGGGGTGGTAATGTAAGGAGTTAGGGGGTGGTAATGTAGGGTGTTGTAGGGAGTTAGGGGGTGGTAATGTAGGGAGTTAGGGGGTGGTAATGTAGGGTATTAGGGGGTGGTAATGTAGGGTGGTAGGGGGTGGTAATGTAGGGTGTTAGGGGGTGGTAATGTAGGGTGTTAGGGGTGGTAATGTAGAGTGTTAGGGGAGGTAATGTAGGGTGTTAGGGGGTGGTAATGTAGGGTGTTAGGGGGTGGTAATGTAGGGAGTTAGGGGGGTAATGTAGGGTGTTAGGGGTGGTAATGTAGGGAGTTAGGGGGTAATGTAGGGTGTTACGGGGTGGTAATGTAGGGTGTTAGGGGTGGTAATGTAGGGTGTTAGGGGGTGGTAATGTAGGGTGTTAGGGGGTGGTAATGTAGGGTGTTAGGGGGTGGTAATGTAGGGTGTTAGTGTTAGGGGTGGTAATGTAGGGTGTTAGGGGTGGTAATGTAGGGAGTTAGGGGGTAATGTAGGGTGTTAGGGGGTGGTAATGTAGGGTGTTACGGGGTGGTAATGTGTGGTGTTAGGGGGTGGTAATGTAGGGTGTTAGATGGTGGTAATGTAGGGTGTTAGGGTGGTAATGTGGGGTGTTAGGGGGTGGTAATGTAGGGTGGTAGGGGGTGGTAATGTAGGGTGTTAGATGGTGGTAATGTAGGGTGTTAGGGGGTGGTAATGTAGGGTGTTAGGGTGGTAATGTAGAGTGTGAGGGGTGGTAATGTAGGGTGTTAGGGGGTGGTAATGTAGAGTGTTAGGGGTGGTAATGTAGGGTGTTAGGGGTGATAATGTAGGTTGTTGGGGGGTAATGTAGGGTGTTAGGGGTGGCAATGTAGGGTGTTAGGGTTGGTAATGTAGGTTCTTAGGGAGTGGTAATGTAGGGTGTTAGGGGGGTAATGTAGGGTGTTAGGGGTGGTAATGTAGGGTCTTGGGGAGTGGTAATGTAGGGTGTTAGGGGGGTAATGTAGGGTGTTAGGGGTGGTAATGTAGGGTCTTAGGGAGTGGTAATGTAGGGTGTTAGGGGGGTAATGTAGGGTGTTAGGGGTGGTAATGTAGGGTCTCTGGGAGTGGTAATGTAGGGTGTTAGGGGGTAATGTAGGGTGTTAGGAGGTAATGTAGGGTGTTAGGGGGGTGGAGAGGGCTGAGGAAGAGGAGGAGCCCAGGTGTAAAGAGACGGGTCTTTAGTCTACGGCGGGAGATAGGTAGTGACTCCGCCGTCCTGACAGCGGTGGGAAACTCACTGTTTAGGCACCACTTTGGGTTCCTTGTCTCTAAATGTGAAAATCCCTGAAAAATGTTCATCAATCAAATTAGTTTTAATCCTCTGACAGCCCTAATACTGTCTGCCATGTCCAACAGCCCAGCGACACCGTGTGGTCAAATCCACGTCCATCACCGTTAGCGTTTACGGAGTCGAGTGACTGTTTATTCAACATTACCTGCTACACCAGCGCGTGTATTAAGCCATAATCTACATAATCACGGCACCATACCTGGAGGAGAATATCATTGCATTTCTTGCCCTGTTGCAAGAAGTATTTCCCGGGAAACAGGCACCGAAAATGCACTTCATCATCACTACCCGAGACTTCTGATCGCGTATGGCCCACTAATTCATCTCTCTTCTATGCGCTTTCAAGCAAAGCACCATTACTTCAAGAAAACTGCAAGAGTGGTCTGCAACTTTAAGAACATTGCGAAAATACTTGCGAGAAGACACTCAATGAGCCAGTGCTGGGAGCCAATCAGCGGACGCTTTAGAAACCAAGTCCCCACACAGAGATGTGCCCTTACATGCTCTCCCAGTGTCTGTTGGCACTGCTCTGCAGGCTAGGTTTGGGGAGGGTGTATAGACAAGCAATGTCCTAAAAACGAAGTTTATCACTGTGGATCGTCTGTCTGGTTATTGCTAACATACACACAGAAAAGATTCCAGTGTTTATGACGATTGAACATAGTTATGGAGTCTTGGGCAGCTGGTAACGATCATGAATCCCTCAATAATAATAATAATAATAATAATAATAATAATAATACCAACAACAACAATAATAATACACTTTATTTATATAACACCTTATTAAAACAGTGTTACAAAGTGCTTTACAAATAGATAAAACAGATATGCAAATAAAAACAAAGATATAAGTAGAAACAGTAAATCACATTAAAAAGAATAAGGGCAGCATCAATTAAAGACTAGTCTATAAAAATGAGTTTCAAGAAGAGATTTAAAAGAAAACAGCAATCTTGCTAGACTAATATCCTCAGGCAGGTTGTTCCAGAGTCTAAGGGTCCTAATGGCAAAGGCACGGTCACCATTTGTCTTCAACTAGACTCCAGAAGGGTCCTTACTGGATGACATTGGATTTGCAGGTTGCAGTGTTCTTTAGGTCAGAGTTGGAGTCTTAATATGAGATATGCATATAGAAACTGGTCTAGTCTTAGTTAGTAGTCAAGGCCTTAAGGGGTCTAGTTTTAGTAGTCAAGGCCTTAAGGGGTCTAGTTTTAATAGTCAAGGCCTCAAGGGGTCTAGTTTTAGTAATCAAGGCCTTAAGGGGTCTAGTTTTAATAGTCAAGGCCTCAAGGGGTCTAGTTTTAGTAGTCAAGGCCTTAAGGGGTCTAGTTGTACGAGCAGAGTTTGTGAACCGAGTGTCAGGACCAGTTCTGGACAGTCTACTTGACAGACTAAAAGTTATCCGTGGCCCTGAAGTGGAGTCTGTGAAGGAGAAGCCTGAGAGGGCAGAGAAGCCCGTTCCATCATTGACATGGTTCTGAACAAAGGATCTAAATCATCTTTGATAATGAAAACCCTTCTCATTGAACTTTTACCCCTACTTATGTACAGCACCAGCACCAGACTCCACTAACACTGTTAGAATAGGAGGCATTTCAGGGTATTCTACAACGCCCTAATCTCGAAACGTCTAGCTTTTTATCCAATCAAATAATCAACGTGCAAATGTTTAACTTTGAGTTGCGCCTCCTTCATGCTCTGTAGGTTATGGCCACTGTTCTGTGGTGCTGCATGCTGTAACAGCTGGACAACTACTGCCTATTACGAACATCAATGTTCCCTCACGAAACACAAGAAACATCTGTTTTGTTGGTGGTGTTTAAAGGGGCAATCTGGGATTCAAACAACAACAAAGGGGGGAAATATAACTCAAATTCAAAGACTTAGCTATAGATTGACCATCCTGTGATAGACACGTTAGACAGGCCAGTAGGCCAGTGTTGACTCCTCTGAACTACTGGTTGCATCCAGCAGGTGGCACTCTACACACATGAACATGTCTGCTGGTCAGGACGACAGCACAGCAGAACTTCCACTTGTCACTGCCAACAGTCCCATTGATACATTGATACCTTGTACACAGGTTAGGGGTTAGGGGGTTAGGGGGTTAGGTGTCAGGGGGTTAGGGGTCAGGGGCGGGACGGTAGCAGCTTGGAGCGAGAACCAAGAAGACGGGGACGGACAGCAAGGAGGATTCAAGAGGGAGCGTTGTGTCTAAAGGAGCCCTTGCATGGAAGTATGAGGACATCTAAAGATCCCACATCATCACCAAGGACCCTGAGCCCAACTAAGACATTTCTTTACATTCAAACTCACCTGATCCAGATTCGAGAAGTGTTGCCAAGTAGAGGGGTACCAGAGATGAACTGAAATCTTTGATAAATAGTTATGTACAGTCCATTATTCTGGGGCAATACTTGTGCGCTCTTATTTTGAAGAAATCCTCATTTACAAATGCTTCCGTTGACCGGACGTAGGTGGCGGGGTTCCACTGTTGGAGCTCAGAGAACACAGACACCAGAATGACACCAGAATGACACCAGGATGACACCAGAATGACACGAGAATGACACGAGAATGACACCAGAATGACACAAGAATGACACAAGAATGACACAAGAATGACACCAGAATGACACCAGAATGACACCAGAATGACACCAGAATGACACGAGAATGACACCAGGATGACACCAGAATGACACCAGGATGACACCAGAATGACACCAGAATGACACCAGAATGTACTCCTGCTTCCATCTGGGTTCTCTGAGCTCCAAAAGCTCCATTACAACTTCGCTTTCGCTTAGCGACGTTTTTGTGGCTTCAAAATAAAAGCGCGTGTTAAAACATGTATGGAAAGTGATGGGATCACAAAATTTTCTCATATTTTTGCACAAATTACCCAACAAAAAGTATATACAATTTTGAAAAAAAAAAAATGAAAAAGTTATTATTTTTTATTATTTAAAATGTAAAATGTACATATCGGTGGAATTCCATGTAATTTTACACATATATTTTAATTATATTTGTATAAACTGGACTGTACAGGACTATTTTTCAAAGATTTCAATACATCTCTGGTACCACTCTACTCCTCACCACTTCTAGAATGCATATTAGGTGAGTTTGAATCTAGAGCGATGTCATTGCAAATGTTGCTGGCTATTTACCCCAGCCATACACCTCAGAGTACCTAGTCTGCACTGTGTAGGACACATATAATGGACTGTACAAAACTATTTTTCAAAGATTTCATACAGTCTGAAGTGTATGGCCACAGTAAATAGACAGCAACATTTGCAATGACATCGCTCTAGATTCAAACTCACCTGATATGCATTCTGCAAGTGTTCCAGAGTAGAGTGGTACCAGAGATGTATTGAAATCTTTGAAAAATAGCTCTGTACTGAACTAAAATGTCTTACCTTGGCTCTCCATAGCGTCCTCAGGTCCTTTGGTCACCTCACGGCATGGGATGGGGGTGCCGTCTGGGAATGCATTTCTAAGAGACTGATATATTTTCAATATCTCCTCAATAATGCAATGTGGAATGTAGCAAGAACTGCAGGGTCCTTCATTGCAACCAGTTTCTTAAGCTTGATTGAGCTTCCACACTGTTTGATCATGGTGCTCTGGAGGTGAAGCACTGTGTGCCTCAGGTTGCAGATTTTGGCCGGTAACTTCTCATCCACTGTTATGACTAGACGGATGTTACGCACCCCGGCCCAGGTCTAGGGGGTGGGTGAGGATGGGTGAGGAGGGGTGAGGAGGGGTGAGGCACGTAAACATAGGACACACACAGACAGTTACCATGGAGAGAGAACAGTGAAAAACAATGACAAGGAGACCAGGTGAAGAGTGTAATGAGGATTTATTGTACCGGGACTAAGGAGACCAGGGAACAGTGTAATAAGGATTTATTGTACCAGGACTAAGGAGAGAAGGAGGGGGAATTGTGCCCAAAGAAAGAACCAAAAATAAGGTAGTCCCTAAACTAAGACTAACCTATACCTAAGAATGCTGCGAGACACAGTCTAAGCTAACCAAAAACACAACAGATGACACCTGCCCCCAACTAACTAGTGTATATAGACAGGAGTAACCTATGTGTATAAATGTATACCCACAGGCTGCTCTCACCTATACCACTTCTCTCCTGTAACCGGAATGAAAATACAATGGATGAATTATGAAGGAATGAGGTCTGAACAGAGAATTGTCACAATGAATTCACAAACACATGCTCTAAACAGACAGGCAGAAACAAAAGGATCTCGTGAGGGGAGGAAGTACAGGGTTTAAATACGACGGGGCTGTCCTCTGATTGGCTGTGGAGGTGATGAGGAATGAGGTGCAGCTGAACCAAACTGATTGCCAGGATGCCTGAGAAGGATGGAGATTGGTAGAGGGACAGAAACACAACAGACACAACACAAGACACAACAAAACAGTCTTAACAGGGAACAATGTACCCTTTTAGAATATATTAATCAATGTCCGATGCTTTAGCAAGCACAGATCTGGGGCCTAGCACCTTCTCCAGTCTCTTTACGACAGCCGTGGAGACCTCGTAGACATGGGTGGGCTGCAGTAGAGTGTTGGCCAGCTCTTTCTCATTAGTCTCTCGGACCCATGGGAAGGCCAAGAGAAGATCTTGGGCTGCTTTGCAGAGGGGACTGACCTTAAGACTGATACCATTCTGCAAGACCACCGGATTGATTTGGAGATACGCATGGGAGATGATGTGTTTCACGGTGGAGCTGTGCACCACGATCTTCTTTGGCACCATGGTCTGTGATGCTTCCTTCATGCTATTGACATGGTCAAGCAACTTGCACCCCCTTGCACTGTCCACCTGCCTCATGAGGTGCTCAAAGACCTCCTTAGCTGCCTGGCGGAGCTCAGCCCTAGTCTGGACATCGTTTGCTGCAGCATACACCAGGCTGTCCATGACAGCCATGAGGTCCACTTCTGTGGAAGAGGTCCTCAGCTCTACCAGAAGGACGTCTTTGACTTCCTCCTTCACCATGGGGACCTCAGCCTTCTCCCCATGTTGATTGGCCACAGAATCCAAGAGGCTATCCATGACCTAATAGCATAATAATATAATATGTTTTAAGAAACACAGACACAAAACTTAAGTTACTGTGTACATGAGATGAAATGTATTATTTGTAATTTAATTGTGTAAGTAGCCTATGATGGGCTAAAAGAGATCCAAATAAACAAACAAAAACCTCCTCTGTTATGGCAGTGGGGGAGCATGTACTCATAATCACCATGGGGACCTCAATCATCTTCTCCTCATTCACCACATTACCCACCATGCTCTCAAAGACCTCCTTAGCTGTCTGTCTGAGCTCAGCCCTAGTCTCGACATTCACAGGGCCATTCAAGACTGCCTTGATGTCAACTGTTGAAGAGGAGGGGGAAGAGGTCTTCAGCTCCGCCAGAGGGGCCTCTGCCTTGATCGCTACCTCATCCAGCAAACAAACCTGGACGTCTTTGACCTCCTCATTCACCACTGGGACCTCAGCCTTCTTCTTCTCTTCATTTCCCAATCCATCCACCAGGCTCTCCATGAACTCCCTCACTGCCTGTGAAAGCTCTACCTGGGGTTTCTCTGAGAAGTCTCCTCCTGTTTGTCATTGAGCGATTGCACTGCGTCGCCACTCATCAGGGCACCAGAGTCAAGGAGTTCATGGGATGAGACAGCACCTTGGTGCCCCTCCATAGTGATCTATTGACAGAAGAGAGGGGAAAAGACATTAGCTCAAAACGTCTTTTGGTAACAAAATCTGATAATCAAGTGTAAATAAAGAGTCTATGTAGATTAAAGTAGTGTGTTCTAGGGGATGAGGAAGACTTGGTCATACCTTGAGGGAGGACTGGTCAGATGTGCGTTGCTCCATGTTGAGCTCTCTGCAGACTCCCTGCTCGATCTCCTCGAGTTTATTCTGGCAACCTTTCACCTTCAGGGGGTTTAAAAAACGTAGGCCTCCACACCTGTCCCCTCAACGGCCCCAGTCGGCCGTGGCCAGCCCATTCCAGTCTCCCTTCTTTCATTTGTCTGACATTTGATTTAAGAGGTAGGCCTACACTTAACATTTAGACCTAAATATGTTCATCAGGCTCTCATTTTAGTCAAAACATTTTAACACACATTTGTTTTTACATTCACAGTGACAGTTGATTTGTTTCATAGACTAGCGGCCCCAATTTGACATTTGTGATGTCTGATGTCTGCTGTATGTGATGTATTCTACAGCTGATAACATTTGTTCTTGCTATGTTGTTAATATTTTGCTATTTTGTAAATTTCTTGTCAATATTTGCAATTTGTTTTTTTATGTCCATGCACCAACCTCACCAAGTCAATTTCCTGTATGTGCAAATATACTTGGCCAAATAAAAGAATTCTGATTCTGATTCAATATGCTCGTCTGAGAGTTAAGCTTGTCTAGAGAGAAGACAGCAGAGACTGGATGAAATCATCATTCATCTTTATTCTTTAGATGTTATTAGAACAAGCTGTTGTCAGTCACATGACATTGAGTACAAAAATAATCAGTAGATAAAAAATATATATATTAAAAATGTACAGTTAAAAAGACAAGTTATTAGTGCACTGAGTAGATCCTCACAGCTATGCATTAGACACGTCTCTCAGACAAAACAGCAATCTGGCACGACAACACACCTTAATCAGACCCGTCACTCAGGCTCTTCATTCCTGGATGACCTCAGAGGACAAAGCTTTGGTTAGAGAAGAGAGACAGGTCGTGGTCCTTCAGAGGTCCTTCTCTCAGCTAGTACAGCCTCTGTCCTCCCCCCCCAGCCTCTGTCCTCCTCCCCAGCCTCTGTCCTCCTCCCCAGCCTCTGTCCTCCCATGCCCAGCCTCTGTCCCCCTCCCCAGCCTCTGTCCCCCCCAGCCTCTGTCCCCCCCAGCCTCTGTCCTCCTCCCCAGCCTCTGTCCTCCTCCCCAGCCTCTGTCCTCCTCCCCAGCCTCTGTCCCCCCCCAGCCTCTGTCCTCCTCCCCAGCCTCTGTCCTCCCCCTCAGCCTGTCCCCCTCCAGCCTCTGTCCTCCCCCCCAGCCCTCCCCCTCAGCCTCTGTCCCCCCCAGCCTGTGTCCCCCTCAGCCTGTGTCCCCCTCAGCCTCTGTCCCCCCCAGCCTGTGTCCCCCTCAGCCTGTGTCCCCCTCAGCCTCTGTCCCCCCCAGCCTGTGTCCCCCTCAGCCTCTGTCCCCCCCAGCCTGTGTCCCCCTCAGCCTGTGTCCCCCTCAGCCTGTGTCCCCCCCAGCCCTGCCTGTCTCTCTCTCGCACGTCGGGTCAAGACTAGTATCATTTCACTGCCCTGAGTATTGGTCATGCAGCGGTTACAGGTTGGAGTACATGTTCTTGTAGATGCGACCCAGGCTGTCCTCAAACACGACCCTGTGGGGTTTCCCCATGTAGGAGGCCGTCTGATTGGTCCAAAAGGTTCCGTTGTCTAGATGGACAGATGTCTCTCTGGGGGGGTCTCTGCATGGAGGAGGGGTTGGGGGGGGGGCAATAAACACAGAGAACAGAAATGTTGTCCTGAGATCACACAGGTCATCCAAACGGTTAATCATTGCACATTTGCACTCTCACACACACACACACACACACACACACACACACACACACGTGCACACGCATACTATTACATACTATTGCTACTACCCACTATTCACTATTGTTATTGTGTTTCTGCTGCTGAATACTAATGCCACTGTATGTTTTTATTATTATTATTATTACTTCGTTGTGCTGTTGTGATGTTCATTACACCGTCTACGTCTGGATTCTGTATTTGACAAATAAATGTTGATTTGAATTATGGTGGCCCTACCTACATACCCCGGGGGGGGTGATAAGTTATGGTCTGTATTGACCTACCTACATACCCCGGGGGGGGGGGGGGGGGGTGATAAGTTATGGTCTGTATTGACCTACCTACATACCCCGGGGGGGGGGGGGGGGGGGGTGATAAGTTATGGTCTGTATTGACCTACCTACATACCCCGGGGGGGGGGGGGGTGATAAGTTATGGTCTGTATTGACCTACCTACATACCCCGGGGGGGGGGGGGGGGTGATAAGTTATGGTCTGTATTGACCTACCTACGTACCCCAGGGGGGGGGGGTGATAAGTTATGGTCTGTATTGACCTACCTACATACCCCGGGGGGGGGGGGTGATAAGTTATGGTCTGTATTGACCTACCTACATACCCCGGGGGGGGGGGGGGGTGATAAGTTATGGTCTGTATTGACCTACCTACGTACCCCGGGGGGGGGGGGGGGGGTGATAAGTTATGGTCTGTATTGACCTACCTACGTACCCCAGGGGGGGGGGGGTGATAAGTTATGGTCTGTATTGACCTACCTACATACCCCGGGGGGGGGGGGGGGTGATAAGTTATGGTCTGTATTGACCTACCTACATACCCCGGGGGGGGGTGATAAGTTATGGTCTGTATTGACCTACCTACGTACCCCAGGGGGGGGGGGGTGATAAGTTATGGTCTGTATTGACCTACCTACATACCCCGGGGGGGGGTGATAAGTTATGGTCTGTATTGACCTACCTACGTACCCCAGGGGGGGGGGGGGTGATAAGTTATGGTCTGTATTGACCTACCTACATACCCCTGGGGGGAGGGTGATAAGTTATGGTCTGTATTGACCTACCTACGTACCCCAGGGGGGGGGTGATAAGTTATGGTCTGTATTGACCTACCTACATACCCCGGGGGGGGGGGGGGGTGACAAGTTATGGTCTGTATTGACCTACCTACGTACCCCTGGGGGGAGGGTGATAAGTTATGGTCTGTATTGACCTACCTACGTACCCCAGGGGGGGGGGTGATAAGTTATGGTCTGTATTGACCTACCTACATACCCCGGGGGGGGGGGGGGGGGGTGATAAGTTATGGTCTGTATTGACCTACCTACGTACCCCAGGGGGGGGGGGGTGATAAGGTATGGTCTGTATTGACCTACCTACATACCCCGGGGGGGGGGGGGGTGATAAGTTATGGTCTGTATTGACCTACCTACGTACCCCGGGGGGGGGGGGGGGGTGATAAGTTATGGTCTGTATTGACCTACCTACGTACCCCAGGGGGGGGGGGGTGATAAGTTATGGTCTGTATTGACCTACCTACATACCCCGGGGGGGGGGGGGTGATAAGTTATGGTCTGTATTGACCTACCTACATACCCCGGGGGGGGGGGGGGGGGGGTGATAAGTTATGGTCTGTATTGACCTACCTACGTACCCCAGGGGGGGGGGGGTGATAAGTTATGGTCTGTATTGACCTACCTACATACCCCGGGGGGGGGGGGGGGGGTGATAAGTTATGGTCTGTATTGACCTACCTACGTACCCCAGGGGGGGGGGGGGTGATAAGTTATGGTCTGTATTGACCTACCTACATACCCCTGGGGGGAGGGTGATAAGTTATGGTCTGTATTGACCTACCTACGTACCCCAGGGGGGGGGGGTGATAAGTTATGGTCTGTATTGACCTACCTACGTACCCCAGGGGGGGGGGGTGATAAGTTATGGTCTGTATTGACCTACCTACATACCCCGGGGGGGGGGGGGGTGATAAGTTATGGTCTGTATTGACCTACCTACATACCCCGGGGGGGGGTGATAAGTTATGGTCTGTATTGACCTACCTACGTACCCCAGGGGGGGGGGGGGTGATAAGTTATGGTCTGTATTGACCTACCTACATACCCCGGGGGGGGGTGATAAGTTATGGTCTGTATTGACCTACCTACGTACCCCAGGGGGGGGGGGGGTGATAAGTTATGGTCTGTATTGACCTACCTACATACCCCGGGGGGGGGGGGGGGTGACAAGTTATGGTCTGTATTGACCTACCTACGTACCCCTGGGGGGAGGGTGATAAGTTATGGTCTGTATTGACCTACCTACGTACCCCAGGGGGGGGGGTGATAAGTTATGGTCTGTATTGACCTACCTACATACCCCGGGGGGGGGGGGGGGGGGTGATAAGTTATGGTCTGTATTGACCTACCTACGTACCCCAGGGGGGGGGGGGTGATAAGGTATGGTCTGTATTGACCTACCTACATACCCCGGGGGGGGGGGGGGGTGATAAGTTATGGTCTGTATTGACCTACCTACGTACCCCGGGGGGGGGGGGGGGGGTGATAAGTTATGGTCTGTATTGACCTACCTACGTACCCCAGGGGGGGGGGGGTGATAAGTTATGGTCTGTATTGACCTACCTACATACCCCGGGGGGGGGGGGGGTGATAAGTTATGGTCTGTATTGACCTACCTACATACCCCGGGGGGGGGGGGGGGGCGTGATAAGTTATGGTCTGTATTGACCTACCTACGTACCCCAGGGGGGGGGGGGTGATAAGTTATGGTCTGTATTGACCTACCTACATACCCCGGGGGGGGGGGGGGGGGGGGTGATAAGTTATGGTCTGTATTGACCTACCTACGTACCCCAGGGGGGGGGGGGTGATAAGTTATGGTCTGTATTGACCTACCTACATACCCCTGGGGGGAGGGTGATAAGTTATGGTCTGTATTGACCTACCTACGTACCCCAGGGGGGGGGTGATAAGTTATGGTCTGTATTGACCTACCTACATACCCCGGGGGGGGGGGGGGGGGTGACAAGTTATGGTCTGTATTGACCTACCTACGTACCCCTGGGGGGAGGGTGATAAGTTATGGTCTGTATTGACCTACCTACGTACCCCAGGGGGGGGGGTGATAAGTTATGGTCTGTATTGACTACCTACATACCCCAGAGGGGGGGGTGACAAGTTATGGTCTGTATTGACCTACCTACGTACCCCAGGGGGGGGGGGTGATAAGTTATGGTCTGTATTGACCTACCTACGTACCCCAGGGGGGGGTGATAAGTTATGGTCTGTATTGGCCTACCTACGTACCCCGGGGGGGGGGGGGGGGGGGATAAGTTATGGTCTGTATTGACCTACCTATGTACCCCGGGGGGGGGGGGATAAGTTATGGTCTGTATTGACCTACCTACATACCCCGGGGGGGGGGGATAAGTTATGGTCTGTATTGACCTACCTACATACCCCAGGGGGGGGGTGATAAGTTATGGTCTGTATTGACCTACCTACATACCCCAGGGGGGGGGTGATAAGTTATGGTCTGTATTGACCTACCTACATACCCCAGGGGGGGGGGTGATAAGTTATGGTCTGTATTGACCTACCTACGTACCCCAAGGGTATTTTATGTTGTTAAACTTCAGGCGGGGAGCTACACAGAGCGGAACCATTGAATTACGCCAAACCTAATGACTGAGCTGAGCCCCTACGGGAGTGTCTACCTGTCCAGGTGAAGCTGGCTGTCACAGAGAGACTCTTCACAGGGGCGCTGAGATAGGCTCCGCCCCTCATCCTGGAGAACCACAAACCGGCCGATCACAAGCAGATATATAAACACAACCAGCCCAATCGCAACCAGCCAATCACAAGGCTAAGTCACTGATAAAACAATGTGTCATGTGTCTGTGTGGTAAAAGGGTTAGGGTCACTCACTAAGCTCCTCCCCCTGCGGGCGGCAGCGTGCGTGTGGAGAATGTTCTGGACTCTGCTGTGAATCTCCTCCCAGTGGGAGGGGCTGGATGGAACACTCTGGAACCTGGTGATGACATCACCGGTCACATGTTAGGACTGGACACAGACTACATACAGCCTCACGTACACATGCTCTACAGTAGGGACTCATTCTGCCCCCTTAATACAATTCAGACAAGTACTCCTTTTGTCCACTAGGTGGTGCTATACTCCCACGAAAGATGTGTGGGTAACAACAAAGGTTTCAAGCACGTAGACATGATATACTGCGACTATACCACATTAAAAGAGAGAAGCATTGGTAAACAGAAATAAATAATTTTGTAAATATTCAATGTAATGGGTGTAGAGCTGTTTTAAATGTGTTGAACCTAACCTACATTAGACAATAATAATAAAATTATAATTATAGCATTATGAAAAATAATATGCATAAGCAGAGCTTTAAATACATATTTCAGTACAATATAAGCATAATGCTGTCTACAATAACAGCAAAGGTCCCATGTAAAACAACTGCTGTCTCACCGAGACAGATTAGTCAATAATAGTCTTAAATTCAAGATGAATATCTAGCTGTTATTAGTTAGGAGTGGTGATGTACCTGTCTGCCTGTCTGTCTGCCTGTCTGCCTGCCTGCCTGTCTGTCTGCCTGTCTGTCTGCCTGCCTGCCTGCCTGCCTGCCTGTCTGTCTGCCTGTCTGTCTGCCTGTCTGTCTGTCTGTCTGTCTGTCTGCTTGTCTGCTTGTATAATCCGTACAGGACCAGACTGAGAGGGTGAAGGGCCGCGTAGCATTAGCATCTGCCACTTACTTTCCCATCAACAAATGCTTCCACGGGACGTGCTCCTCTCCCCGCCACCGGCGTTAGTCTCCTGCCCTGACCGGCGCTCACGTTTCAATCCAACTATCATTCATTTCCCTCCACTTACTTCCCAGTTTAAAATTGTCTATTGATCCTAATGTTTGCTTATGAGCCAAGAGAGGAGCAAACAGACAAACAGACAAACAGACAAACAGGCAGGCAGGCAGGCAGGCAGACGCGGGTTCAGCGTCGACCCGGAGATCGATAGGGGCGACAGGGCCGCTCTGAACGTATTAAGGTGCACGTCGGGTCAAATGCATTGTGTGGGTTTTGGCTGGAACCTGATCGATAGAATTTCCCTCGTTTCCTCAGGGAGCCTTGCACGCACGCACGCACACACGCACGCACGCACGCACAAACATAAGGCTGCAGCCGCCTGGCTGGGACTCGGTGTGTGTCCAGCAAGCTGCTGACAGACACCAGAGCTACAGCGTATGTTGTGTTGTACTTGGCCCAGCGTCATCTGAGGCCCACAGATCCGTCAACACTGTATAATTGGAAATTCATACAGGAGAGAGAGAGAGGGGGGGGCAGGGGGGGGGGTTTACCCAGACAATCCTTTCAGCATCTTTTGAGCAAACACCTACAGCTTAGCTGTGAGCGTGACGGACGCCAGGAACATTCTACTGAGGAGCAGTTTCCTTTTGAAACTCAGCAGGGAGGAAACCTGGAGGTCCACAGCTACAGGAGCCAGCTGCCTGTTCCAACAGTGTTCTAACAGACACTCTCCTCTCTATCACCGGGTTGGTAGGGTTGGTAGTTGTGGTGGTTAGTTGGTGGTTAGTTGGTAGTTATGGGTGGTCAGTTGGTAGTTGTGGTGGTTAGTTGGTAGTTGGGGTGGTTAGTTGGTAGTTGGGGTGGTTAGTTGGTGGTTAGTTGGTAGTTGTGGTGGTTAGTTGGTAGTTGTGGTGGTTAGTTTGTGGTTAGTTGGTAGTTGTGGTGGTTAGTTGGTAGTTGTGGTGGTTAGTTTGTGGTTAGTTGGTCGTTGTGGTGGTTAGTTGGTGGTTAGTTGGTAGTTGTGGTGGTTAGTTGGTGGTTAGTTGGTAGTTGTGGTGGTTAGTTGGTAGTTATGGGTGGTCAGTTGGTAGTTGTGGTGGTTCGTTGGTTGGTGTGGTGGTTAGTTGGTAGTTATGGGTGGTCAGTTGGTAGTTGTGGTGGTTAGTTGGTAGTTATGGGTGGTCAGTTGGTAGTTGTGGTGGTTAGTTGGTGGTTAGTTGGTAGTTGTGGTGGTTAGTTGGTAGTTATGAGTGGTCAGTTGGTAGTTGTGGTGGTTAGTTGGTGGTTAGTTGGTAGGTGTGGTGGTTAGTTGGTAGTTATGGGTGGTCAGTTGGTAGTTGTGGTGGTTAGTTGGTAGTTAGTTGGTAGTTGGTAGTTATGGGTGGTCAGTTGGTAGTTGTGGTGGTTAGTTGGTGGTTAGTTGGTAGGTGTGGTGGTTAGTTGGTAGTTATGGGTGGTCAGTTGGTAGTTGTGGTGGTTAGTTGGTAGTTAGTTGGTAGTTGGTAGTTATGGGTGGTCAGTTGGTAGTTGTGGTGGTTAGTTGGTAGTTATGGGTGGTCAGTTGGTAGTTGTGGTGGTTAGTTGGTAGTTGTGGTGGTTAGTTGGTAGTTATGGGTGGTCAGTTGGTAGTTGTGGTGGTTAGTTGGTTGGTGTGGTGGTTAGTTGGTAGTTATGGGTGGTCAGTTGGTAGTTGTGGTGGTTAGTTGGTAGTTATGGGTGGTCAGTTGGTAGTTGTGGTGGTTAGTTGGTGGTTAGTTGGTAGTTATGGGTGGTCAGTTGGTAGTTGTGGTGGTTAGTTGGTAGTTGTGGTGGTTAGTTGGTAGTTATGGGTGGTCAGTTGGTAGTTGTGGTGGTTAGTTGGTAGTTGTGGTGGTTAGTTGGTAGTTATGAGTGGTCAGTTGGTAGTTGTGGTGGTTAGTTGGTGGTTAGTTGGTAGCTGTGGGTGTTTAGTTGGTAGTTGTGGTGGTTAGTTGGTGGTTAGTTGGTAGTTGTGGGTGGTTAGTTGGTAGTTGTGGTGGTTAGTTGGTAGTAGTGGTGGTTAGTTGGTAGTAGTGGTGGTAAGTTGGTAGTAGTGGTGGTTAGTTGGTAGTAGTGGTGGTTAGTTGGTAGTTGTAGTGGTTAGTTGGTAGTTGTGGTGGTTAGTTGGTAGTAGTGGTGGTTAGTTGGTAGTAGTGGTGGTTAGTTACTAGTTGGGGTGATTAATTACCTCTCTGTGAGGGAGGAACGGCAGAGCAGAGGGCTCCCAGGGCCAGAACCTGGGGTGGACCGGGCTGGACCTGCCACTGAAGCCCTCACAGGGGTGCTGGGATCTTTGGACTGTGGGGGGGACCGGGCTGGTCTGGTGGCCTTTGCAGGGGTTCTGGATGACTTCCCTGGAGACAACTGGACCGTACCATCCTGGCGGAAGGAGAGAGGAACCAAAGGAACAGGAGAGGAGGAAGAGAGGAGGGGAAAGACCAGAGGAGAAGATGAGAACAGAACAGATGGATAGGAGAGGAGGAAGAGAGACAGGGACTCAGGCTTACGTACCTATGTTTCCATTTATAAACAGTCTACAATTTTCATCACCATCAAGCAATCAGCTGTTGAATGTGCTGCTCGTGAAGATATGGAATCGTGACTCACTCTGGCAGACTTAGGCCTGTAGCTGCCCATCAGGGAGGAGTCTAGTGGAGTTAGAGGAGAGTTAAACCAAAACCAGGAGTTAATATGATACTACTCTACATATTGACCCAATAACATCTGTTCTGGTTCTGTTTACTATGGGTTGGTCTATATTCTATGACCAGCAGGTTAGAGAGGCCGGCCGGGCAATCGGTAGGTCGCCGATTCGATCCCCACCCCAGGAAGGAGCCGGATGTAAGCTGGTGACTGGAGGGCTGCTGGCATCATATCTAAGGTGCCGTTGTGCCCCTTGAGCAAGGCCTAAGCAATCTGACTGTACAGCAATCCTAACAATCGGATTGTATGGCAAACAAAGCATTTGATTTGACCATGTGTCAGTCAGGCTGTTGATGATGATGATGATGTCACACCTGAGGGAGACCTGCTGTGGCGGAGGCTGGCTCTGGGAGAGGAGGAGGAGGAGAGGCGTTGGGGGGGCGGAGACGGAGGAGAGGAAGGAGACTGGACCAGAGAGGCACTGAGGGACCGAGGGACCTGAGGGACACAGAACACTCGGCTGTATCAGTCGTTATTACCACGGTAACAGAGCCAACCAGCACCTTACGCTATGACGCTCATCTAGCTTTGCTGTATTTCCATTCCATAGTTAATCACTCCTGAACACACACACACACACACACACACACACACACACACACACACACACACACACACACACACACACACACACACACACACACACACACACACACACACACACACACACACACACACACAGGGCCTTCAATTAAAAGAACGTCTCTTTAATCATTGACTCTATATAAACATGTGCCACTTACTCTCCACACCAACTAGTGTTCAGCCTTTTAAAAATCAGTGTGATCACGTGTTCAGTGTTTAACACACGGTGATGGGTCCAGTGTAGCCGAGCACCATCAGTGGGTAACCAGGGTTCTCCAGTGTTCACCAGGGTTCTCCCCAGGAGTTTTGAACTGTGTGGTGCTTGACTGCACTCAAAACCCGACTTGTGTTTATTCACGTCAAAAAAAAAACCAAAAATACAGCTAAAACGCTGAGGAACATCATAATGCTTTCACTTTTAACAACAATGTTGCTCTCTAGAAGGCTCCCGTCAAGAGAATGTCATAATCAACATAATCACGGTCATGTCACAGCAACGTAATCACTATCTCTGCTTTGATCACATGACAGCTTGGATGTGACTACCGCAGGACCTCAAGACTGGATGTTGTTGTAACAACCAGATAGAATCACTGTCAGCCAATAAGGTGAGAGGAGCTGTACTGTGTGCCAATAAGGTGAGAGGAGCTGCACTGTCAGCCAATAAGGTGAGAGGAGATGCACTGGGAGCCAATGAGAGGAGCTGCATTTAAAGCCAATGAGAGGAGCTGCATTTTAAGCCAATGAGAGGAGCTGCACTGGGAGCCAATGAGAGGAGCTGCACTTTAAGCCAATGAGAGGAGCTGTTACAGTAGCACTGTGTGTCCCCTCGGGCTCAGGCCTTGATCATAGAAATACACCATATTAGATCTGCTAGTCCCTCCATCATCATGCAAGCATTGTCTGTAATGAACAAGGGTATATTTCTACACACAGAGCTGATGCTGAACCCTGAGGCTTAGGAACAGAGGGATCAGGAATGAAAAGAGGGAATGAAGAGGGGATGAATACAAACAGGTTCATGTGATTCCAACACCAGGGAACAAGAACATTTGTCAACACTTTTGCGTTGAGCTAATCTAATATTTCCAGTAGTTCCTATATTCCTGATGCTGGGCTAGCACTCACATTTGTTTCCTCTGTTTATTTCTGTGGCAGATTAGCATGCTCCAGCTAAAAGGTTGAGAATCAAGGATAGAGCCAAACCTTGGTACTCAGGTACATCCTGAGCTCTCTGAAGGAATCAAGGATAGAGCCAAACCTTGGTACTCAGGTACATCCTGAGCTCTCTGAAGGAATCAAGGATAGAGCCAAACCTTGGTACTCAGGTACATCCTGAGCTCTCTGAATGAATCAAGGATAGAGCCAAACCTTGGTACTCAGGTACATCCTGAGCTCTCTGAATGAATCAAGGATAGAGCCAAACCTTGGTACTCAGGTACATCCTGAGCTCTCTGAATGAATCAAGGAAAGAAACCTGGCCTGGGCTAAGGCCGGATCTACTGACCGAGCCACTGATGGTTCTGACTGTAAAGGGGACTGTCAAGAAGAAGACCTATTTAAACACCATCTCTGATTCTGGTGGTGACCCAACTACATTTTTGGAAAGCAGTTAAATGACTGAAACGCAATAGTTCCTCTCCCTCTCCACCTCAACAACTTTTATCCAATTCTAACATCATTACGGATAAAAAACTTATAAGAAAAGGCTTTAACCAACATTTTATCTCCGCAAGCCACTGATTTAAATATCCCAGATCAGACAGATAGTTTCCCTATTGGATAACAATGGCACTATATTTTCCATCTGTTGTGATTTTACCAGGGAAGCGTTTGATGTTTTGTGAAAGGTTGATGTTAAAAACTCAACAGGGGTTGACATGCTTGATCCGTATCTACAGCAGTTCTCTGCCCTTTTAACAGCTGAACCTCTAGCTCATATTGTAAACAAGTCTCTCTGATACCACTCCCAAAGTGTAGAAGATGGCCAATGCTGCCAAAGGCGACTTGAATAATTACCGCCCTGTCTCAAGGCTTTCTTGCTTGGCAAAAATGATGGAGTCCCAGATCAATTCTCAGTTGTGGTCCTTTTTCATCAATAAATTGCATTTTAAATGTGCACTAGTCAGGTTTAAGGTCTGGCATGGCACTATCTCTGCTGCTTCCCTCGTTATAAATAACATTGTGATCTCTCTGGATAAGGAACAGCATAGAGCAGCCCTCTATATGGACCTCTCTAAGGCGTTGTGATACTGTTGATCATGCCCTCCTATTCCAGAGGTTATCCGCCATTGGTTTGCATCAGTTGGTCTGTAATTGGTTTCAAAATTACCTGCAGGATGAGACTCAATGTATTTTAATAGATAAGAGTTCAGTGTAGTTTTCTCAATGTTAATAAAGTTGTTCCGCAAGGTTCAGTTCTAGGTCCACTTCTGTTTACCATTTACAGAAATAATGTTGTTTTTTCCTGGATTTGTTTACGCTCTGCTCTCCTGCTCTGCGTCCACTTCCCATTCCGCTCCAAGACATTTAATGTTCTACAACATAAACAGCCGCCATCTCTTTTAACCATTTTTTTTTAGCATGTAGCTAATATTTAACGGGTGAAGGATCAACCGAGCCATGTTTGCTTTGAAATTGCTGTGAATCATCTATACTATCAGTCATCATCAGCAAAAATCTATGCTAGGACCAGGTGCCATTGGCAGTCACAATGCTAGAATTTTATTTTTTATTTTTTATTATTATTATTTTATTATTATTATTATTATTATTATTATTATTATTATTATTATTATTATTATTATTATTATTATTATTATTATTATTATTATTATTATTATTATTAACAGTAGAGGAACTGTACTGAGGGGTAGTGGGGGGAAATGGAGCGTGTTTTTTTTCTCTGCCTCCTTTTTTTTTGAGGAACACCCCAGATACACCCCAGATACACCCCAGGAACCCCCAGATACACCCCAGGAACCCCCAGATACACCCCAGATACACCCCAGATACACCCCAGGAACACCCCAGGAACACCCCAGGAACCCCCAGATACACCCCAGGAACACCCCAGGAACACCCCAGGAACACCCCAGGAACCCCCAGATACACCCCAGATACACCCCAGGAACACCCCAGGAACACCCCAGGAACCCCCAGATACACCCCAGGAACCCCCAGATACACCCCAGGAATACCCCAGGAACCCCCAGATACACCCCAGATACACCCCAGGAACACCCCAGGAACACCCCAGGAACCCCCAGATACACCCCAGGAACCCCCAGATACACCCCAGGAACCCCCAGATACACCCCAGGAATACCCCAGGAACCCCCAGATACACCCCAGATACACCCCAGGAATACCCCAGGAACACGCTATAGACGGAGTAGCCCAGCTCCACTCCTTGCTCCGCTCACATGCTCGGAGACAGACACCACTGCCAACCAGGAAGGGCATCTGTCTGTCTGCTTGTCTGCCTGCCTGTCTGTCTGTCTGTCTGTCTGTCTGTCTGTCTGTCTGTCTGTCTGTCACTTCCTGAACCTAGTCAGTCAGATGGAAGGACGGTCAAGCATATCCAGCCAAGAGATATGAACCCCCCCCACCAACCAGGAAGGGCGTGTGCACCTCTGTCTCCTTCCTGAACTGGTAGGGCCCCAGCCCCAGGTGGGCGAGGCGCTGGCAGGCGTCCTCTGACAGCTGGCACATCCTGCGGCGCGTGTAGGGCGAGGGTGCGCGGCTCTGAGAAGCCACAGTTGGCCGGCCATAGCCAATCGACTGCCTGCCTCTCTGGCCGCGCCCCCGAGGACTTCCAGCAGCCTCTCTGGCGGGCCGGCGGCGTGCGGGGACCGAGGAACGATGGCCGGGCTGTAGGGGAGAGACAACAGGTTGGAGACGACGACGACAACAACAACGACGACAACAACGACAACAACAACAACAACGACAATAACAACAACGACAACAACAACAACAACAACAACAACAACGACGACAACAACAACAACAGGGCCAGGGTTGGTGATGGATGTTGGTCAATATGTTTGTCCTTTTTTCCACCTTTGGACCAGACATGAACACGGCGGCTGTCAATGCTATCAAACTGAGGTCACACCAGGGGGAGGCTGGTGGAGGTAGAAATCGGAGG
>NC_139653.1:53664894-53682394 GCF_951799395.1 Argentina silus | reverse complement strand
AACAGGAGTTTTTAATATTCTGGGAAATTGTTCATTTTAATAAGAATACCACAGATGAGATGGACAGACAGACAACACAGAGTGGGTGAGTGATATCTTGGTGTTTTGCAGGAGACGGTCCTGGGTCCCTGTCTGTGGCCCATGTTACTGGTGACAGTATGGAGGTTGTGCCACCGTTGAGGGTGACTGACACACATGTTATGGTGAACAGACCTCTCCTCATGTGGCATTTTAAGATGGTTAATACCCTACCTCACCATCAGGGGGCAGGTGCTTCCGTTCCTTGAATCACAGGGCCGCTGGTCTGTCCTGAACATGGTTATACATAATGTGGCACATTATGAGGTACAGTCTATGTCCTTACTGTTCAAATGTCTGTTCATGTAAATGCAGTGCTCAGACACAGTGATGGTTCTGTAATCTGCTGCTGCAGGTCAGATAGAAAGTGTTTGAAGAGCAAGTTTTTAATTAGACATCCCAAATCAGTATTGATTAACACCACCATATCTATACTAATTCAATTTGTTGTGGCATTATTGAATAGGTTGATAATAATTTGATAATTGTCTCTAATTCTGTTGTAGGTAAAGAAGCAACACACAGATATCACTTACATACGGGTCAGTCCCAACTGCATTCTGTCCCGAGGGGGAAGGTACAGTCTCTGCTGTGATCTGGAGGAGAAACCAAGGATACAACCAAAGGTAGACTCTGATGTCACATTCTGATGATGATGTCACATTCTGATGATTATGTCACATACTAAACATGATGTGTTTAACAACTCCAGTGTTGTTTTTATTTTCTGGGGTTGTGTCTGGGGTACCAGCATATCTGTATCCCTCCACAAGGACACTACAATGTTCTCAATTACCTGTAAAATGTACTTAAACGTTTTGTTTTCCTTTGTCCAACAAAGTGCCCTTCAAAGTGCACTGTAGATGTATTTGATTTATAGCTATCTTCTGTCATCTTGTGCTCCAGCACTGGGACTTGTACTGGGACTATGGGCCAAACTACCACCCCACCTTCCAGGTGTTCCTGAACCTAGGCACAGAGGGGGTGGAGCTGAAGCTTTTGGAGGGAGGGGTGGGCAGAGATGTGGCATGGGCGAGGTTCATCCACTTAGGAACAGGTAAACCCTTACAGATAGTTTGTAAACCAGAGGCCTCCAGGTCTGCAGCACTGCTGGTTTCCTTCTCTCCCTGGTAGTTCATTGATTAATGAATGTCATTGGTAGTCCAGAGAGTCACTCACCTGGTGCCCCAGGTCTGAACCAGTCCCTGATGAAAACCAGCTGTGCTGTGGGCCTCAAGGCCTGGATTTGAGTGTGGGCTCCTCTGTGATGCGGCCTAGCTGGTGTGAATGTTAAAGGGATCAGCTGCAGCTCCCTCATCAACACTGGTCTGGCTCAGCTAACACAACTACTGTACATAGCTGAATATGATCTCTTGGTCTCCCCTGATTACAGGTGCTGTGTTGGAGGGTGGTCCGGAGGGTGGGTCACTGCCTGAGAGGCAGAGTGGTTCTGCAGAGGAGGAACAACTGGGCTCTGTTCGGGAAGAGTTTGTGAACCGAGTGTCAGGACCAGTTCTGGACAGTCTACTTGACAGACTTCAACTAAAAGTTATCCATGGCCCTGAAGTGGAGTCTGTGAAGGAGAAGCCTGAGAGGGCAGAGAAGCCCGTTCCATCATTGACATAGTTCTGAACAAAGGATCTAAATCATGTTTGATAATGAAAACACTTCTCATTGAACTGGAACCCTATACATATGTACAGCACTTGGACTCCACTAACACTGTTAGAATAGGAGGCATTTCAGGGTATTGTAATGACATACTCATAGATACAGAGGCAGGATACAAGTGCAGGCAATGATGTTTATTATAATCCAGGCAAAGGTACAAAAACACGATGGGCAGAATACGTAGTCAGATTTAGGGAAGTGTTCGGCAACAACGTGGTCAAAATGAGCAAATCTATCAAAAGGCACGGCAGGACCGTGTGGGAAAAGGCAAGTCAGGAAACACAGAGGTGAGGACTGTAATACTACCTGAGGTGGACTGAAGGGAATATAAGGAATTGATTCAAACAACAACAAAGCGGAGAAATGTTCAGACTTATCTATGGATGCAAGAACTGACCGTCCATGAGAAAAAAATGATAGTTTTAACCATGTTTTTTAACTATAACGTGTCTGTTTACAATTACATTGTTTACAAACAATGGAGTAAAACAAGATGATATGTTTGGTTCTGACTGAGCAAGACAATTTTTAAGTTGTATTCTTCAAGAATGAATGGCTATATATCATTAATTTATAATCAAGTGCAAATATATATGTACCAATCAATCACAATTTATTATTAATACATTAAATATTGGCCTAGCCTACAACATCTATCTTTTAAATGGGATTGATTTTGGTGTTTGAAATGTGTTTAATCTTAAAATCCTTGATCATTTGCTACTCTCTGGTGTTGCTTTGCCATCATTTTCCTATTTAATAAAAGTAGGGAGAGTTTTTTTTAACTTTTTGTAGCTCAGAGAAAACAGGCTACTGCTTCCACACTTAATATTTGTGTCAAAGTGACCAAGTATTGGAAAAAAAATATTATTAACTGGGATCGAAACCTTTTTAGCCTTCAGTATCAAATGTCTGCATCAAAGCATGACAAGATTGTTGAAAGTTTCCTCTTGACAACATCATATCCACTGAATAAATAATTGGTTGTTGAAACCCTTTTAGCCTTCAGTATCCCCACAGCTGTGGACTGATGCTGTATGTGTTTTCCTCATGTTTTCCTCTTCTTCTCCTTTTCATTGTGATAAAAATGTCTGAATGCAATGGAGAAATATCCTATCAAATGATGTCCACGCATTATCAAGTTCGATGCTGCCGCGCTAAGAAGCCACTGCACCTTTCGACTGGAGAGCAGCATGTCGATATGGGAGAAATTAAAGGGATAGGGTGTATCCCCTGTCAGTGGGTGTCTTTTTGTTGTTTTAATTTAGACAGATCTCGTGTTCTTGTGATGGTGTGTGTGACAGGATGTGGAAGTCTATGTGCGTCATTTAGGCAATTGGTTAAATTGAGTGACTGCTGTTGGATTCCATCCTTTTCACTTGCACTGAAGATTTAAGTCTACAGGAGTTAGTCCCAATAATCAGTCCAACAATAACATGACTATGGCAAGTGGAAGCATAATAATAATCTGTTACACTCTGAGAAACACAATATCAGAATGTGCTTCATAGGAAAAACACCCTAGTGAGTTGTTGAGAACATGGTGTAACATAGGAATGCAATGTCACAGCAACGTTTCCCTACATTTTCTTATCTTTGAGATTTAGCAGTTAGTTCAATTGGTTTGTACTTTGGCCTTTAGCAGCTTTGAGACATTTGTGGATTTATTCCAGACTGGGACGGTTTGGTGCCACTGTTTTTTAGACAACAGTGCCACCTTCTGGCCAGATGGAGGATCAAACAAATGAACACCCCACAAGAAAGTCTTTTGATTTTGAGAGGAGAGCATCTCCAGCATTGACATTTGGACCAGAGTTGATTCAAATTCTAATTGGTCTTGTGGCTTGTGGAGTCATACATAATCTTTGGGAATTTATTTTTGCTTTGTTTCAATCTTTAGCTCAGTTTACTAGGATTTATTTTCATCATCAATGGCTTGGGCTAATCTTCCAAGAATTACTCTGCCAGAACATCATTTCATGAATAAAATATTTGATTAAAGACTATGATTCAGTGATAAATGGAGTCAAGTGCGTTGCTGCCTGGTTGAAGCAAAAGCCTGCACCTTCACCCACCCTTTCGCTGAGCGAATGTGCCCATCATCTGCCAACAACCGGGTTTGTTTCTGGACAGGGGGTCAGGTCAGTTTACCTTCACCACTGTTCTTGGTTGAGCTATTACGGATAATTATGCCCTTAGATAGCATATGGCCATAGCAGGGGAGGCTGGTGGAGGTAGAAATCGGAGGACGGGCATGGAATGGAATAAGGAATGGTATCAATAGTGTGTGTGTGTGTGTGTGTGTGTGTGTGTGTGTGTGTGTGTGTGTGTGTGTGTGTGTGTGTGTGTGTGTGTGTGTAGCCCCCCCCTCCCCAAGTTGATTCCAAAGATCTCCACTTCTGCAGTTTCAAACAAGTGATTCTGTATAAAAAGGTGCAAAGTAGTCAAAAATATATTCACAGTGTCTCTGGTTATGCATTCAGGGCTCAAGTATGCACTTGTGCTTCACTCTCTTTCATGGATACAATGTGGGCACAGGAGACGGATAAGAGACACATTTTCATATTTGTAATAAGTTTCAAGTTAATTACAGTTTAAATTGTATTTGACCAGAGTCACAACACACTTTACAGCAGAAAACAACATACACATAAGGTAAACAGTTATAAGGGTACGTATGAGAACATACTGTAGTAATAACAATTGTACAAGAAACAAAAAAACATTTGGATAAAAGAAAATTAAGTATTTAAGAATAGGAAAGGTAAAAAAAAAGTAAGTCTGTAAACGTGACTAAAAATTTGACAGTCAAACATTTTTGCATGGTGGGTAGACTAGGATGAAATAACAGGAATGGGGAGAAAGCATATTGTGGTAGTTACAGATATAGAGTTAGAGGGTTTGTAAGCAATATGAGATGCAGGTAGCGTCCAATACACTCAAGAGTAGAGAAAGCAAAAAGCAAATACTTAGTGAATCATCTATTCATAAGAAAAACAAATATATGCTAGGAGCAGGCGTCATTGGCAGTCACAATGCTAGAAGAAGGAAGAATTACTTTTTTTTTTAATTACAGTAGAGAAACTGTACAGGGGGGTAGTGGGGATGAAGAGGTCTTTAAGAGGGACAGTTAAGATGTAGCCTGAATAGATGGGTCTTCAGTTTACGGCGGAAGATAGGTAGTGACTCTGCAGTCATGACAGCAGTGGGAAGCTCATTCCACCAGCGGGGCACCAGGACAGTGAAAAGCCGTGACCAAGTAGCGCAACTGCTGCATCCACGTAGAGGCGGCGGTGCCAGGCAGCCAGCCGAGGTGGAAGAGCAGAGTGATTGGGCAGGGGGGGTTTCGGGGCTGACCATTGCTTGCAAGTAGGGAGGGGCTGTTCCCTTTGCCACCCGGTAGGCGAGCACCAGGGTCTTGAATCTGATGTAAGCTGCTACCGGGAGCCAGTGGAGGGTGTGGAGGAGGGGAGTGACATGGGAGAATTTGGGGAGATTGAACACCAGACGGGTGGCAGCATTCTGGACAGGCAGAGGCCTGATGACGGAGGTGGGGAGCCCGGCCAAGAGTGCGTTGCAGTAGTCAAGGCGGGAGAAGTGTCTGGACCAAAAGTTGCGCTGCTTCTCTCATTAGGAATGGATGTATCCTTCTGATGTTGTAGAGCAGGGGTGCCCAATACATCGATTACGATCGACCGGTCGATCGTGAGAGTAGTGCGGGTCGATCGCGTGACATTATTATTTTTATTTTTTTACGACAGACATTTGTGCTTCAGCACGGTACGAGGCAATTGAGCCAGTGTGAGTGCGCCACTTGATTGACATACAATGTGGCCAGTCTGAGATCGCTTCTCTTCTACGGGTCACGTGTCATATATATATATATATATATAGCATTTTTTAATGTAGATCATTTTGACCTGGTCATTTTGAAAGTAGCTCGCAAGCCGAAAAAGTGTGGGCACCCCTGTTGTAGAGGAAGAATCTACAGGAGCGTGCTGTCGCTGTGAGATTCCAAGATTCTTTTGCTGCCTGGGAGGAGGTCACAGTAGAGTACTGTGATGGAGAAGTCTTGGAGAGGGCAGGCTTTCCCAGGGAGGAAGAGCAGATCAGTCTTGTTAAGGTTTAGCTTGAGGTGGTGGGCTGACATCCAAGCAGAAATGTCTGCAAGACACACAGAGACACATGTTACCACCTGTGAGTCAGAGGGGGGGAAAGAGAGAAAGAGTTGAGTGTCATCTGCGTAGCTGTGGTAGGAGAAACCATGTGAGGAAATTACAGAGCCAAGAGATTTGGTATAGAGGGAGAACAGTAAGGGCCCTAGGACAGAGCCCTGGGGACCCCAGTTGTGAGGGCTTGTGGAGAGGACAGCGATCCTCTCCACGTCACCTGGTAAGAGCGATCATCCAGGTAAGATGCAAACCAGGAGAGTGCAGAGCCAGAGATGCCCAGTTCTGAGATGGTGGAGAGAAGGATCGGGTGGTTTACTGTGTTGAATGCAGCAGGCAGGTCCAGAAGTATGAGAACAGAGGAGAAGGAGGAAGCTCAAGCAGAGTGGAGGGCCTCCATGACAGCAAAGAGAGCGGTCTCGGTAGAGTGCCCAGCCTTATTATAGTGGTAAGGAACGGGAGGAGGTCTTAGGAGATGGATTGGAAAAAGGGGGAGGTGATAGGATCCAGAGGGCAGGTGTTTGCCTGCTTGGATGTGACCAGTTTTAGATCATCAGGGGAGAGGGGGGAAAGAGCTGATAAACCAGAGACCGAGTGTAGCGCAGTGGGTTTGGGAGGAGTGGTAGCAGTGTTGTCGAGAGGTAGAGAGAAAGAGCTGCTAATGTCATCAACCTTCTTTTCAAAGTAGGTGACAAAGTCATCTGCAGACAGGGAGGAGGCAGGAGGGGAAGGGGGTGTGTTGAGGAGTGAGGAAAATGTGGAGAACAGTTTCCTTGGATCAGAGGCAGAGGAATGAATTTTGGAATGGTAGTAAGAAGCTTTAGCAGCTGATGCAGAGGAGGTGTAGTTGAGGAGGAGAGAGAGATAAGGTTTTAGGTCATCAGGGAGGCCAGAGAAGGACATCGATCTCTTCTAAGAAGTCGCCACGCTGACCTGGGGGACGATAGATAACAACAATGTGAAGTTTAACTTGGGAGGTGAAACATCATGGAATTCGAAGGTGGATATGAGATGAGAAGTCCTGTGCCTCCCCCTCGACCACAGAGTCTAGGGGAATGAGAAAAGGAGTAGGCATCAGATAGGGCTGCCGGAGTAGTTGTGTTTTCCGGTGTAATCCAGGTCTCTGTGAGAGCAAGGAAGTGGAGAGACATGAAGCAGGTGTAAGCTGAGATAGCCTCTGCTTTCCGGACCGCTGACTGGCAGTTCCAAAGTCCTCCTGCGACAGTGAGGTCGTGGTCAGTTGAGCATGGTGGGTAGACTAGATTAGAGGGGTTGCGAGGGGGGGTGCAGCGTCTATGTGTCCTCCTGAGGGATGAAATAACAGGAATGGGGAAAAATCACATTGTGATATTTGCCGGTATAGAGATAGTGGGTTTGTGGGCAATACAAGATGTAGGTAGCGCTAGATGCACTCAGAATAGTGAAAAAATAATCCAATAGAATACAAATACCTAGTCGTTTGTCCTTCCTCCATGGACTCCTTCGTCTTCGCGTCAGGCGGCTGTCGCTCTTTGAAAGAAATGCAGATTCTGTAATTGCTGATGACTTAGCAGGGTTGCAGCCCCTCCCACCTAACGATCAGTTAACGACCAGACAGGCTTACATTTATATTTACATTAATGGCATTTAGCAGACGCTTTTATCCAAAGCGACTTACAACAAATGCATTTGTTTAAGTAAGTGAATCATCTATCTATCAGTCATCATAAGATAGTAATAGTATAGATAGTAATCAATGCTCAGACCAGCAGTAGTCACAATGCTAGAAGTCACAATGCTAGAAGAAGGAATTTATTTATTTATTTTTTATTAACAGGAGAGAAACTTGTACAGGAAGGTAGTGGGGGTGAAGAGGTCATTAGGAGGTCATTAGCACGCTTCACCACTCAGTCCAAATGTATTTAGTTCTAGTCAAAGCTGAGTAGAGACTTAAATACCTTGCAGAGTAGTTTCAGCCCCTCCCACTGGAGATGAGTGGTTTCAGCCCCTCCCACAGTTCTACTGTCTGAAACACAGTTCAACTGAAACACAGTTCTACTGTCTGAAACACAGTTCTACTGTCTGAAACACAGTTCTACTGTCTGAAACACAGTTCAACTAAAACACAGTTCTACTGAAACACAGTTCTACTGAAACACACAGTTCTACTGAAACACAGTTCTACTGTCTGAAACATAGTTCAACTGAAACACAGTTCTACTGAAACACAGTTCTACTGTCTGAAACACAGTTCTACTGAAACACAGTTT
This sequence comes from Argentina silus, assembly GCF_951799395.1. Lineage (NCBI taxonomy): Eukaryota > Metazoa > Chordata > Actinopteri > Argentiniformes > Argentinidae > Argentina > Argentina silus. The sequence continues at coordinate 53,674,227 of NC_139653.1, read as the reverse complement.
TACTGTCTGAAACACAGTTCTACTGTCTGAAGCACAGTTCAAGTGAAACACAGTTCTACTGAAACACAGTTCTACTGTCTGAAACACAGTTCAACTGAAACACAGTTCTACTATCTGAAACAGTTCTACTGTCTGAAACACAGTTCTACTTAAGCATAGTTCAACTGAAACACAGTTCTACTGTCTGAAACACAGTTCAACTGAAACACAGTTCTACTGAAAAAAAGTTCTACTGAAACACAGTTCTACTCTCTGAAACACAATTCTACTGTCTGAAACACAGTTCTACTGAAACAGATCTACTTTCTGAAACACAGTTCTACTGTCTGAAACACAGTTCTACTGTCTGAAACACAGTTCTACTGAAACACAGTTCTACTGAAACACAGTTCTACTGAAACACAGTTCTTCTGAAACACAGTTCAACTGAAACACACTTCTACGGTCTGAAACACAGTTCTACTGTCTGAAACACAGTTAAACTGAAACATAGTTTTTCTGAAACACAGTTCTACTGTCTGAAACACAGTTCTACTGTCTGAAACACAGTTCAACTGAAACACAGTTCTACTGTCTGAAACAGAGTTCTACTGTCTGAAACACAGTTCTACTGAAACACAGTTCTTCTGAAACACAGTTCAACTGAAACACAGTTCTACTGTCTGAAACACAGCTCTACTGTCTGAAACACAGTTCTACTGAAACACACAGTTCAACTGAAACACAGTTCTACTGAAACACAGTTCTACTATCTGAAACAAAGTTCTACTGTCTGAAACACAGTTAAACTGAAACACAGTTCTACTGAAACACAGTTCTACTGTCTGAAACACAGTTCTACTGAAACACAGTTCTACTGTCTGAAACACAGTTCTACTGTCTGAAACACAGTTCTACTGTCTGTAACACAGTTCTACTGTCTGAAACACAGTTCTACTGAAACACAGTTCTACTGTCTGAAACACAGTTCTACTGTCTGAAACACAGTTCTACTGTCTGAAACACAGTTCAACTGAAACACAGTTCTACTGAAACACAGTTCTACTGTCTGAAACACAGTTCAACTGAAACACAGTTCAACTGAAGCCCAGTTCTACTGAAACACAGTTCTACTGTCTGAAACACAGTTCTACTGAAACACAGTTCTACTGAAACACAGTTCTACTGAAACACAGTTCTACTGTCTGAAACACAGTTCTACTGTTTGAAACACAGTTCTACTGAAACACAGTTCTACTGTCTGAAACACAGTTCTACTGTCTGAAACACAGTTCTACTGAAACACGGTTCTCCCGAAACACAGTTCTACTGTCTGAAACACAGTTCTACTGTCTGAAACACAGTTCTACTAAAACACAGTTCTACTACTCTGGCCTCGTTGATACTGTACGGCCCTCATGTCCTCAGCCTTCAAATGGTCTCTTCATAATATTACAGAGTTGGATAATGTGAGCGATGTGGTGGTTGTCTATGAGTAGTACCTCAGTAGAGACGCAGGGGGCACTGTGATCTCACTGTTGTACATCTCCATGTAGCACCTGACTGTGCTTTCTTTGACTGAGGCAAATAACACATGCTGTCACTTTATCTCTAAGAAGTAATATATTTATATATTATTTAAATTATATATATATATATACAGTATATTGAGAAGTGGATATTTTCCACATCAATTTAAATTGAAATAGAGGCAGCGCTTTATAATGAGATTTATGTGTTATATTGCTTCTGGAGTTTTGAGTCGAGATATGATGGAGAATTAATCCACTCATTAAAAAACAGGAAACAACAAAGCTCTCAACACCTCATTTTATTGTCCCAACATTCAAAAGTACAAATAATTCAAACACAACAGTTTTTATGAAAAAGAAAAAACAAACATTTACAGCAAGATTTCTATTTTGTTTCCAGTTTCAGAAATGACCTAAACTAGCAAGGGTAACATGGAGTCATTCATCATAATTGGATTAATAATAAGAATCAGAATAATACTAAGAATAATATCAATAATCATAATAATAATCGATAATTGATAATTGATAGGTAATAAAGGAAGTCGTAGAGAGACCGGCTCGGCCCTGTGAACTTTTTTCTTCTTTTTTTTTCGTCTTTAAAGATTAATGTTTATAGATTTTCAGATAGTAAACAAACAAACAAACACGTTTGAGTTTAAATGAGGAAATGACAAGCGCCTCTGGACCCTTCCCTCCGACACTAGGGCGCTGCTCCCCCATTGGCTGCCTGACACTCTAAGGCGCTACAGGGGGCGGGGTGTGAGCCATAGGGGTTGGGCATAGAGCGCACGCCACACACACACACGCCAGCGCACGCATGTGCGCTTTCAAGCACACACACACACACACACACACACACACACACACACACACTCGCGCTGATGAACACACAGGGTCTATAGACTGAACACAGGCACGCATCAGTAAGAGTTCAAAAGACGTAGGAAATCTGTTCACACATCAGAACAACATTCTACTGGGGTCGTTGCATAAGTCAAGCTCTGGCCAGACAGACGCAGGGGCCGTCTGGGGAGCGTGATGGGGTCTGGGACTGCCCTGGGCCCAGGGGGGGCGGTCAGGGACCGGGCGTCTGGCCCCAGGACAGGCTGTGGTAGGTGGGTAGAGGATGGGCAGCGGTGGGTCTACCATGGTGGGGGTGATGGAGGATGGATGGATGTGTCTGAGTGCTGACATACGTTCCTCTAGATTCTAGAACGTTCCTCTAGATTCTAGAAGGTTCACCTAGACTCTAGAACATTCCTCCAGATTCTAGAACACCTCTTCATTGTTTTTCAATGTCTCAACAAAATCCAATTCACAACTTCTGGAACCTTTCCCTACCGTTTACCTTTCAAATATAGAGCTATCATTATTCTAGTATATAAAATATAGAATGGTTATAATCCATTAGATACTTCCGGTCGGTTTAAACTGTGACAACTGCTAGTAACTGTTGGTTGTGCAATGGTCAACAATTTCTGTTTTTGAAAGAGATGCTCTTATATGTCATTTTTTGCAAACATGATGTTTCTTTTAAATAAAAAGTTTGACTCTTAGGTGAGTTGACTGTTAAGTCCAGCGCTTGAATGACCCTCAAATACAATGGACATCTTGCTCATCATCCAGTTCATGTGCCCAAGCCTCCCAAATCAGATGCTCGAAAATGTTTTAACAACTGAAACTATGCGTCAGACCCACATTTTTGCATAAAGTTTCAAAGCGTTAGTGTGTGGAGGGAGGGAGGGTACGGAGTGGCTTTTAAAACGACACAAACGTATCACAGGTTATATAGAACCAGAATCACTGATATAACATTCTATTAAGACTAAACTTTTGAAAAAGATTTAAAGATTTTTGTTTTTAACAAGACAAGAAAAAAGCAATAGCAAATGTAACTCTATCAACTAGTTTATGCATAGCGAGTATCTGTCTCTAGTAACGAAGGAAGAGCATCACCAACCCTCTTAGACATTTTTTTAGTTTTCGACTTTTTGATTTTTTATATTGTAATTTTGATATATTGGTACAAAGCACAAACGTACTAAAAGTTCTCAGTGCTGTGGACTTACGAGTCTCTTAGTGTCCTTCTTGCTCAGAAACGCCCCTCTCCCCCTGTACCAGCATCACGCAAATACACACACAACGCAACAGATAAATAAATAAATACATAAATATAAATAAATACATAAATACAGAATCAAGATAAATAAATAGTTGAGTTCAATGATACAATCAATCAATCCATAAATAAATACAGTTATTTTCGAAGCTTTTGTTCGGTTTCTTTTGCCGCGGTAGTATAACAGAAATTTTATCCAAATCTTTTTTTTTATATTCCACAAGCGACATGACAACATATTAAACAGGAGTCCTCACGAGTTTCTAAGTAACGGAACCACCACTTCATTAAGTTGTCATATGAAAAAGACAAGCTCAAACAGAAAAACGGTGACAACTCAGATCGATATAGATATATTAAAAAACAAATGTAGACTATATATCATCTATTTGTACACAACAAAGAAAGACACAGTTTTAATAGATCTTTTTGAGGAAACAAATATCTAGACTAACATAACTAGCTAGTCAGTATTGAATTCTGACAAACGATTCACACTCAGCAATTAACCTAAAAAGTCAACAAGCCAAAGGAAACTCGTTAAGTGATTCTTACGAGGCCCGTCGCCCGTCCAACTGGCGTTTGGACCAGGATCAGCCTCCGAGCGGGACCGAACAACAACAGAAGGAAACAGAGAACAGCAGCTCAAGTCAACGCCAACATCAAAGTTAATATTTTTTCTCTTAACAACACATAGAACAACAAAGTTGAATATTTTAAGATATGTGAATAATGTAATATAGCACCTACTGTTGATAGCTAAAGGAAGTTATTTTTCAAATGTTAAATTCCACAAACTCAAAGCGAAGAAAAGGATAGTATATAATGTGTATGTTTTCTAGATGGATAGATGTGTGCATTACTACAGTTATTGATATCCCATAGAGACTGGTGGCGGATGGACCAATGGCTCTCCTTGCTTTGGGCTCTGGACTGTGAGGATTGGCTAAGCCTGGACAGACCCCTCCCCTTCCCTTTTGGGTATCGCTGTTGAATAATAACGCAATATGAAAAATTACCGTAATTACTTTAATAAGTCACCTGCCTCAGTCTGCATCCATGACAAAACCTTTCCTTCTACAAAACCCTCTCGGCCAATCGGCGTCACCCTAAAAACAAACCACCTTTGATGCTGAAAAGTCGCACGGCAGAACGAACAAGACAAGGTGGCACCCCCTCCCCCCTCCCTCCCCCCCAACCCCCCTGATTAGCCAGTCAAAATATTTTTCTCTTTTTTCAAATCCAGATTCTTGTAAAAATTCTTCAATAATTATTATCTTAATGATCATTTTATAAAAATAGATTATTTTCTTCTGTTTTATTTTTTATCTGTTTTCTAAATGCATTTTCAAGCAAAGAGATTTTCTCTTTGGCAACAGTGTTATTTTTTTTTTTATTTAAATCACTTAACGTGTCTTCAGGAAAGCTAACCCACCCCCTCCCTCTCCCTATCCCCCTTTCCCCCTGTGAGGAACATGTGTTTTGTTCAAAAACAATGTTACAAATTCCTTTGTCTGCATAAGAGAAGCCAGGATGGCTGTATCACCATCCTGTCTAATTGATAGGGGGGGGGGTTATCAATAAAACACTAAAAATGAATGAATGGTCACCAATTTAAAAAAGAGCCCCTTCCCTATCTCTGCCTGGGCGGACGACAGCTAACGACAGTGGATCCGGATTTTAAAAAAACCCCCAAAAGAAATCCTGAATCAAAGACCAAAGAACGTTTTTTTTCAATCTAAAAAGGACATTCTCTTCTGTGAAGTAAGGGGACTGGGGTCTGCTACTGCTCACATAGAAGAGAAACTCATTACAACCACGACAACGTAAAACAGATCACAACAGGAAGTCCCGCCTTAACCAGCATAGAGACTCTCCCAAATCATGGAATATTTTAATCTTTCATGTTGTAATACTTAGGCAACATTGGCTTATAGGTCCAAAGTTATAATATAAGCCATTTTGAGTTCTTTTTTTTTTTGTCGATGTGTTGGTTTGTTTGCAGTTTTTCCGGTTGGAGATGCTGAGGCTGTATTGTAGGTGGGTGGTGGTCGGAGGGGGGAGGGGGGAGGAGGGAGGGGGGGGGCCGAGGTCGGAGTTGGGGGGAGGGGGGGGGGGGGGTCAGAGAGAGAGAGAGAGAGAAGGGGGGGGGGGGGGTGGGGGGGGGAGGGGGTTCAGGACTTGTGGGTCTTGTTGGTCTTGAAGGACACCTGCAGGACCCGGTCGCCCAGCCGGTACCCGTTCAGGCTGGCGATTGCCACGGCAGCCTCGTCGTAGTTCGTCATGGTGACGAAGCCGAACCCTTTGCACTTGTTGGTGTTGAAGTCGCGGATCACTTTGACGTTGTTCACCGCACCGAACGGCCCGAACAGCTGCCACAGCACACTCTCGTCCGAGTCCGGAGAGAGGTTGTACACAAAGATACACCAGCCGGTACCGGTGTGGCCCGGTATGTTCATCCCAACCAGACTGGTCATACTGTCTATGGTGATGGGAGAGAACCTGCAGGTGTGGAGGGGGGGGGGAGAAGGAGGGGGGGGGGGAGGAGGAGGAAGGGGGGAGAAGAAAGAGATACCAGGTTAAGTCAAACTAAAAGGCTACCATTTATGAGACACAGGTAACCCATAGTGTGTGCACGTGGCTGCATATGGGCTAAACCATTTGGTTGCATGTGGGCTAAACCATTTGGCTGCATGTGGGCTAAACCATTTGGCTGCATGTGGGCTAAACCATTTGGTTGCATGTGGGCTAAACCATTTGGCTGCATGTGGGCTAAACCATTTGGCTGCATGTGGGCTAAACCATTTGGTTGCATGTGAGCTAAACCATTTGGCTACATGTGGGCTAAACCATTTGGCTACATGCCCTGCCTATGCTTATGTGGACTAAAAACTGCTGATGTGGACTAAGAACTGGCTATGTGGACTAAAAACTGCCTATGTGGACAAAACACTGCCTAAACACTAGCTCTAGTGGTTTATAACTAGTTTATAACTAGCTCTATTGGTTTATAACTAGGTTTATAACTAGCTCTAAAGGTTTATAACTAGTTTATAACTAGCTCTAATGGTTTATAACTAGTTTATAACTAGGTGTAGTATTTTATAACTAGTTTATAACTAGCTCTAGTGGTTTATAACTAGTTTATAACTAGCTCTAGTGGTTTATAACTAGTTTATAACTAGCTCTAGTGGTTTATAACAAGTTTATAACTAGTTCCAGTGGTTTATAACTAGGTCTAGTATTTTATAACTAGTTTATAACTAGCTCTAGTGGTTTATAACTAGTTTATAACTAGCTCTAGTGGTTTATAACAAGTTTATAACTAGCTCTAGTGGTTTATAACAAGTTTATAACTAGTTCCAGTGGTTTATAACTAGGTTTATAACTAGTTCTAGTGGTTTATAACTAGGTCTAGTGGTTTATAATGAGTTTATAACTAGCTCTGGTGGTTTATAACAAGTTTATAACTAGCTCTACTGGTTTATAACAAGGTTTATAACTAGCTCTATTGGTCTATAACTAGGTTTATAACTAGCTCTAGTGGTCTATAACTAGCTCTAGTGGTTTATAACTAGGTTTATAACTAGCTCTAGTGGTCTGTAACTAGGTTTATAACTAGCTCTAGTGGTCTATAACTAGCTCTAGTGGTTTATAACTAGTTTACACTAGCTCTAGTGGTTTATAACTAGGTTTATAACTAGCTCTAGTGGTTTATAACTCGTTCTAGTGGTTTATAACTAGGTTTATAACTAGCTCTAATCGTTTATAACTAGGTTTATAACTAGCTCTAGTGGTTTATAACTAGCTCTAGTGGTTTATAACTAGTTTATAACTAGCTCTAGTGGTTTATAACAAGTTTATAACTAGCTCTAGTGGTTTATAAGTAGGTTTATAACTAGCTCTAGTGGTCTATAATTAGGTTTATAACTAGCTCTAGTGGTCTATAACTAGCTCTAGTGGTTTATAACTAGTTTACACTAGCTCTAGTGGTTTATAACTAGCTCTAGTGGTTTATAACTAGGTTTATAACTAGCTCTAGTGGTTTATAACTAGTTTTAGTGGTTTATAACTAGGTTTATAACTAGCTCTAGTGGTCTATAACTAGTTTTATAACTAGCTCTAGTGGTCTATAACTAGCTCGAGTGGTTTATAACTATGTTTATAACTAGCTCTTGTGGTTTATAACTAGGTTTATAACTAGCTCTAGTGGTTTATAACTAGGTTTATAACTAGCTCTAGTGGTCTATAACTAGCTTTAGTGGTTTATAACGAGGTTTATAACTAGCTCTAGTGGTCTATAACTAGCTCTAGTGGTTTATAACAAGTTTATAACTAGCTCTAGTGGTTTATAACAAGTTTATAACTAGTTCCAGTGGTTTATAACTGGGTTTATAACTAGTTCTAGTGGTTTGTAACTAGCTCTAATGGTTTATAACTGGGTTTATAACTAGTTCTAGTGATTTATAACTAGGTCTAGTGGTTTATAACTAGTTTACAACTAGCCCTAGTGGTTTATAACTGGGTTTATAACGAGTTCTAGTGATTTATAACTAGCTCTAGTGGTTTATAATGAGTTTATAACTAGCTCTAGTGGTTTATAACTAGGTTTATAACTAGCTCTAGTGGTCTATAACTAGCTCTAGTGGTTTATGACTAGGTTTATAACTAGCTAGTGGTTTATAACTAGCTCTAGTGGTTTATAACTAGTTTATAACTAGCTCTAGTGGTTATAACTAGGTTTATAACTAGCTCTAGTGGTTTATAACTAGGTTTATAGCTAGCTCTAGTGGTCTATAACTAGCTCTAGTGGTTTATAACAAGTTTACACTAGCTCTAGTGGTTTATACCTAGCTCTAGTGGTTTATAACTAGGTTTATAACTAGCTCTAGTGGTTTATAACTAGTTCTAGTGGTTTATAACTAGGTTTATAACTAGCTCTAGTGGTCTATAACTGGGTTCATAACTAGCTCTAGTGGTCTATAACTAGCTCTATTGGTTTATAACTAGCTCTAATGGTTTATAACTAGGTTTATAACTAGCTCTAGTGGTTTATAACTAGGTTTATAACTAGCTCTAGTGATTTATAACTAGGTCTAGTGGTTTATAACTAGTTTACAACTAGCCCTAGTGGTTCATAACTGGGTTTATAACGAGTTCTAGTGATTTATAACTAGCTCTAGTGGTTTATAATGAGTTTATAACTAGCTCTAATGGTCTATAACTAGCTCTAGTGGTTTATGACTAGTTTATAACTAGCTTTAGTGGTTTATAACTAGGTTTATAACTAGCTCTAGTGGTCTGTAACTAGCTCTAGTGGTGTATGACTAGGTTTATAACTAGCTCTAGTGGTTTATAACTAGCTCTAGTGGTTTATAACTAGTTTATAACTAGCTCTAGTGGTTTATAACTAGTTTATAACTAGCTCTAGTTGTTTATAACTAGTTTACACTAGCTCTAGTGTTTCATAACTAGCTCTAGTGGTTTATAACTAGGTTTATAACTAGCTCTAGTGGTTTATAACTAGCTCTAGTGGTTTATAACTAGTTCTAGTGGTTTATAACTAGGTTTATAACTAGCTCTAGTGGTCTATAATTGGGTTCATAACTAGCTCTATTGGTATATAACTAGGTTTATAACTAGCTCTAGTGGTTTATAACTATGTTTATAACTAGCTCTAATGGTTTATAACTAGGTTTA